>NC_056725.1:283045734-283185734 GCF_019279795.1 Protopterus annectens
CATTTTAACAAATTCACACAGTTAAAGTCAAAAGTCAAAAGCTATTTACAATATTTACAGAGTATGAGAGATTGTATGGGAATTAGCTATAGAAGGTTATAGCCAGCTATAAGGTGCTTAGAAGCTCAGGAGGATACCCTCTCAGGGGCTTTTGTTAAAGAGTTCTAGGTAGGGAGAATGCAGTTACATTTCCATATTGCCCTTAGTGTGGAAGGGAGAGAGCTCCATTTCTTACCTAAGGAGAAGGAGAGGAGAAGTTGTCCAGCAGGATGTTTAGGTTTGTGGACAGTAATTAAGTTTTGGTGTTCAGATCTGAGAGTTTTATTTGGGGTGTATGGGGAAGGATGTTAGAGCAAGGCATTTGGTTGGATTAAATATTAGTATATGTGCTGTAGTGATCTGGAGGAAGTCCAGGTAATTTGTAAATTCTAACCATTTGAGGGATTGGTGGGTAACACAGTGATGAGTGTAATGTTTAGCTTTAGTGGCAAATTTAGAAATTTTGTTATAACAGCTTTCAAGTTTGGAAGTGATGGAAGAGGATAGGTTAGTTAGTAGTGGGGCGCAGTACAGAAGGGAGGGAAGGAAGTAAGAGGAGGCCAGAGTATGCCTGGTAGAGGTAGAGAGGAAGTGGTTGTTCCTGCATAGCATAACTAGTTTTTGGTGGGTTTTCTTTATATTTTGCTGAATATGGATGTCGAAGTTGAGGTGTTTATCTATAGTTACACTGAGTAGTTTGGCAAAGGGAATAACTTCAACTGGAGAGTTGTTTTGGCTAAGGACTTGGAAGGAATGTTTATCAAAAGAGAAATATTTTGAAGGTGTGAATAGTAGTATTTTAGATTTGTTAGCATTGAGAAAAAGGTGATTTTGGTGCATTCGGATCTCAGTAGTTGAGAAGGCAGTCTGAGTTTTAAATAGGAGTTCTGGGAGGTTAGAGGCAGAGCAGACAAGTGTAGATTCATCTCCATATTGGATGACTTTGGCATTAGAAATAGCAGAATGAAAGTTATTGATAAAGATATTAAACAGCATTGGTCTGAGGATGGACCCCTGTGGTACTCCGGTAGGGGTGGGTAAGAAAGGTGAGGTGCCTTTTCTCCATTTCACAGCCTGAGATCTGTCTGACATATAGCTTGAAAACCAGGAATGGGTGTTTTGGGAGAGATTTAGGTTTGAGAGGTGACTTAGAAGGTGCTTATGGGAAACAGTATGGAATGCTTTAGAGAGCTCTAGGAGCACTGTGGATACTAAGTTCTCAGAATCTCGGACTCGATTGACAGTTTCTAAGAATCAGAGTAGAGCTATTATGGTGCTATGTCCTGGTTGGAAGCCATGTTGGATAGGGGTAAAACATTGTTTTTTAGTCAGAAAAGGCATAAGTTGGAGGTGGATGCATTTTTTTAGGATTTTGGAGATTGGCGAGAGAAGAGCTATAGGGCGGAAGTTCAAAATGTTAGTGTTTTTGCCTCCCTCGTGGAGAGGAAGAATAAAGGCAGAGCACATACTGATGTACTCTCTATACAGTGTAAAATTGAAAGAGTCCCCTTTCCCCCTTTAGTATGCAGAATTTTGTTGCAGTATTGTTTTGTAAAGATATATTTGTTTCACGGTGTGAAAATTGAATGTATGCTTGCCCTCTAGCTGTTTTCCAAATCGTGACACTCTGGTCTAAGGAAATATTTTCAACATGACATTTTTGTCTCCCTGGACAAGAGAAATTACCTTGAATTCTATTTGTAGTATCATTTGCTCAGTGCAACCTTATGTTACTAGCATTGCTTTTAATTACTTTTTTTGCTGGCATCTTTGCTATTTTTGGTGCTTTTATACAATTACAAAAAAATGTAAAAAACAAAATAGATGTTGGCTTAACTAACATATGTTTATATTCATATTATTTACATTTGCTGTTGTCTGCATTTTGCTCTTGTGCATTTTAAACAAGTGCACTTTAGGTGAAAATTAAATACATGCAATGCCACTCTTTTGACTTCACATCTTTACTGCTTTTAACTAATCTCATTTGATTTCTATGCACTAGAATTGTTCCACTATTTGAAAGGTTGATTTTGAAATGATCTAACAGCTTAGCTATGAAAAGATGTCCTTATACGCATGACATAAGAATGGCAGTTATCCGTCCTACTTTACTGTTTAACTTATAAGTGTCTTGCTTTAACTGAATAAAAGTTTTAAAACATTGGGGAACCATATGTCCATATATCACATCCTGCTGTGTACACTATCTATTTTTTATATGTAGAGTAATGTGCTGTAAATTATTTTCTATAAGTTTAGGTAATTGCTGTGTAAGGTCTGGATTTTTTTTCTTTAACTCTTTACTAACCAGATTCTTTTTGTCTTGTAAATTTGCAGAGGCTGTCTGATATTTCTTAGTAACCTGTTCTGCTGACTCTAAAGCTCTTATGCACTTCTAAAAAGTGTTTGTATATGTTTTTATATGTTGTCTAAACTTTCTGAACTCATTTTGTCTGTCTTTTAGAAGTTTATTAAATTCTTTTGTCAGTTTAACATGAACCATACCCCTGTCTTTATCTGGTTTATGCTGTGCAGTGGCTTTATTCCACTTTTGTCTAAAGGATGTAACAAGATGTACAGGAGAGTCTGTCAATAACTGATCTGACTGCTGTTGTAACTCTTAAATTAAAGTTTCATATGTGGTGACAGGACATAACTGTTTAACACCTGGAAACAATGTAAAAGTGTTACCCTTTTCTGTTGCTTTATCATCAGAAGAAGTTTCTGTACATTTTAACTTGTTAATAATGGTCTGAACTATATTTTATAGCACTGCACACAGAAAGCAGTTTCATATGATTCACACAATAAACATTTACTGCCATACCAATCATCTTTTTGTTAGAGATACCAGTCAAATGATACTACACACTTAGTCACTGCATGTACTTCAACTTGCCCTAGTAATGTTTTACATTTGCTAATATGTTGCCCATACCAATTCTGTAATCTCTCCCAAATTGTATCTTGTGTCTCTGACACATTAAGAGCAAAATTTTGTTTACACTTTTTACTACCTAGTTGGTCATGCTGCTTACTGTAGATGGTTAGAAAACTTCTGTAGTTAGTTGAAATGCTGGTGAAATGAAGCTGGCAGTTGCAGATTTGAAACCTGGGAATTCACCTACCTGGAGAAATTATGGCACTGCTTCCTTCCTGAATGGCAGTCTCACACTGGATCAAGGTGTCTGGTGAACTGAAATGCTGGAAGCTGTGGAAACGGAAGTGCTCCTATTCAGGACTCAATCTCATACATAAATGTTAGTTACTGTGCCTTTAGTGAAGTGACCTTATACAAGGCACCACTCCTGCTGTGTTCGAATGCAGGCTAGGCTCACAACTGAAAAATTAAATGCAGATGTTTGTGCTGCTGCTGCTTGCTGAAATCAAAGTTTGATTAATGCACTGAACTTTGCAGACTATTAACCTTTTCAGCACTATGTATTAACTTTGCGTAGTTAATAAAATAACTTGTCTATGTAACAGACAACACATATAATAATGTCACAGTTTACAGGTTTTAATGTACCTGGTTAAACCTCTCCGGCGGCATAAATGATAAAGTGTAGTTATCTCAGAACAAACATGTTCCTACATGTACCAGATCTAACAAAATCAGATATAACATCACATACTTTCAATGTCCTTTATATACATTTTTTTAAAGTAGTCTTAGAATTTGCAGTTTGTTGGGAACTTTCAAAGTCAGTACCTTGATATTTTTTCTGCTGTCATACATTCTGTTCATTGTATTTTTTTTTCAAGGTGAATAATTTTAAACTTTTAGGGAGTCATTCCTGTTCTGTCTTTTGATTCTCCCTGCACCTGGTTTCTTATCTGCCCTTGAAACTTGGCACAAAATCTACTAGATTTAGTTGGATGCCTTTCTGCTTCAAAGCTGAGAGCAGTTTAGCCCTTTAATATATACATGCTAACAAAAAGAAATGTACATGCATCTATGTGACTAGATTTTCCTACATATATTCTAGCAAATAGATGTGTACATGCACTGTTACATTTTACTACATATATATTCTAATAAACAGAAGTGTATATGCACTGTTACACATGTCTAAATATATATATATATATATATATATATATATATATATATATATATATATATATATATATATATATATTAAACATATACCATCCCTGATATTTGTCCTTGCCACTGTTTATGTCAGGATGCTTATATCACAAATAATCCTCTTTACTGATATATCACCTTTTGTGGAAGTCACATTATATAAAATAAATGTAAAAGTACATACTGTATCATGTATATATCTGATATGTGATTAGTGTTCATGCTACAAGTGTCTTCATTGCCATGCCCTCATTTGAGTCAAATAGTGGTCCAAAAACAAGGGGCAGTCACATGATTGTGAAGATAAAGGGGCAGGCATTTAAAACAGAGGAAAGAATTCTGAGATAACTGCCTTTAATAAAGGGCTGATGGTGGACAGGGTGAAAATGAAAGTGGTGAAAGATCTTTTGACAGAAGTATACCAGCAGAGAGTAGAGATGCATCTAGTGTTATGGTATTTAAATTAAGAGGTAAATGCGGGCCACTTGGTATATCCAGTGATCTACAAAATCAAGTGGCAAAGGAGGGAGAATTGCTGTCACATTATACAGGGAGCTATTACATTTTAAGTGAAAAGGATGAGTATGAGTAAATGGTGAGAACGATCAGTTCTTGATTGTGGAGAAACATGACCACAAAAGAAGACAGTATAGGGAGGAAGAGAATGTATGTAGAGATATGAGATGCAGCAGCAACTGCCAAGGCTGAGTTGCAACATGGGCAAGCTATTACACCCTCAGTGGAGAGAGGAGAGGACTCAGTAAATACACCCATGTAAAAGAAATGGATGAAGTTATGGTTCAATCACCAGTTTCTGCAATGATGAGGATTAATAAGGTGGTATATAATATCCTGGCCAGTAAGGAATGAGGGACTGGAAGGAGAGAGGAATACAGAGACAGATTACCATTAGATAATCCTGAGACAAAAATAAGATGGCCAACAAAGACTGATCAAAGTGATCTAAAGGTCGAGGAGGTACTGGGGAACTGGAGTGGTGGAAAAGAGGAAGGAGGTCTAAATAAGTCCAAAACAGAGGAGAAGGAGCAGAAGAGAAGTCTGGAGAAATCCAGATCAAGGCAGTTATCAGAGTCAATACCGATGATTTCTGGATGGAAAAACATTCAGTCAGAACTGGTAAGTCAAAATAAGTGTGGTGATGGAGCCCAGTAAGTGTGAGACCTTTTCTAGGGGAAAGGGTTCAGACAAATGTTGCTTCAATATGTGTATTTGTTTTCTGTTTTCTCACTGGTGAGGTAAAACAATCAGGGGAATCAAAATATAAGCAGGTGGAGTTTGTCAGCAGTGGAGAAGGAGTGATGCTAATAAGCGGTAAGAAGATGAAGTGCACAGAAATCCAGACATTTGAGTCAGATAAGACTTTAGATTATGTTTTGTTTATTTATTTTTGCTGGTCTGTTTATTAATTTTCAGAATTCAGTATAATACAATCATTGTAACACTTTATGGTTCAAGAAGCCATATCACAGAAAATATATTACATATTGTTTAGAGATAATTTGAATACACAAGCCCACCTCTAAAGATTCTAAAATTTACATGTAAGATAAAATACTTTTTTACGTTTATTAAAATTTTGCAATTATTTCTTCAGGTAGGTAATCCTCTACAAACTGGGCTTTTCCAATCCTTTGCCAGTTTGGTTTTGACTACAGACTAGTACTATATGAATGCAATTTTATGTTAGACCATTTTGTTTCTTGCTCTATTCTTAGACCTCAAAATTCCCAACATCATTCAATTTGTTTATTGAAAAACATTCCCAAGATATCTATATACTGACCTCATCTATACTGTGCCAGTTTACATAATCAGAAAATGTTTTTTCATCCCCACATTTTCATTACCACATCTGCAGCACATATTGTTTGCAGGTCTACCTTCCATGAACATTTTTATGGAAGCTAAATACCAGAAATGTGCAATTTGGATCTACTGATCCAAAATGTAAGGCCATAGTTTAAGTAAATCACAGCTGCTCCTGAGCCCTTATTAAAATTGTTCATCCAAACAAACAAACACTTCTTTTTCCCTTCTGACTTTTATTTTACATGAAGATCTGTTAAATTTTTTTGAGGAGAAATCCTTGTGAATGTTCCCTCCCCTAGCTTTTTTGACATTGATTAGTTTCTTCCACATTGCCATCATAGGTCACCCCCTTCTTGACTGAATTGCATATTGCTGTATTGCTGTTGGAGTTTTGTGTATGTTAGCCATTGTAATGATGATATTTCATGTTGATGTCTGAATCTCATAAAATAACATCTCCCTTGACATCCCAAACCTAAAACTGTCAATGTGTGCAGATAATATTTTGCTACTGAATAACAAGAAAGCAAAACAATCCTAACCAACAAACACAAAGCCCAAATGCTCAAACTTATGCAATTGGCTTCAATCAAATGGGTTCCTCATAAACTTAATAAAGACAAATGCAAGCTCTTTGCAAACCTAAAAAAAAAGGCTTTCCTCTTTAACAAAATGTAAGCATACTTACTTAAAATGAAAGATAATTCAAAATGAGATGGAACAAAACATATAGGACTAACTGTAGACCTGCTGTTCAATTTTAAAATGCATATTGATAATATTACATCCAGAATTCTCTCCCAACTAAAACTATGCCACCAAGTAGCTCACCTCCTCAATCTCACTGCTCAAAAGTCCATAGCTAAAAATGTACTGCAACCTAAACTTGAATGTGCCCTACCCCGACTTGCTCCATAATCTTAGCAAAACACCTAAAAGCTGTAAACTGTAGAGACAAAGATATGTAAATTCACATTACTAGCAGATCAAAATACCCATCACTGTATTATATTGCATAAAGTCCACTGGCTACCTATCAGAAGCAGGGTCACATTTTTCCTAGTCACACTAGTGTTCAAATTAATGAATATGGGTTACTGCCCACCTCTGAGAACAAAACTATCATGCAGGGAACACAACTTCTCCCTGAGAGGCAGGCAAAACTATCATCTCACCCTAGATAGAGCATATTTTAAACTAGCCATTGGAGAAAAAAGCATTCTTCAGACTAGGACAAGCCCTGTGGAATATCCTCCCAGATGATGTTAAGGGCAATAAAAGATTGGGGTCATACAAGAAAAAACTCAAAAGATTCCCTTTTATAAGAAGCCAAGTAGGTGGGTTTCTGTAATACTGGTTAAGCCAAGACATTCAGTCAATGTAGCTTAACTGCTTCTCATTATAATCTAAAGTTTAGAAGCATTTCCATGTTTAATTTGTATCCTACTTGTATATATTGCACATACTATAATTATTCTATGTAAATATTTACTCCTCTTTATAGTTTTAAGTTGATGGTATTATTGCAATTTGTTTAATATTTGCATTCTTATTTGATCTTTGCACTGTTAATAATGTTTTTTTTTGTACTCTGTTGCATACCTCTGAAGTGTACAGATCTTCCCAGAATGTCAATAATTTTGTCTTAGTTTTGGCCTGTTACAATCATGGTTTTCTAGCAAATCATTGCATAAACTGTTGAGTACTGAAGTCAGAAAATAATGACAGACATTTGAGATCCAGACTTCATACCCTTAAGAAAATGCATGCAAATGCAAAACCTGTTACTCTATCAACTAAGTTTGTAAGAGCAATATTTAAAACGTGTCCTTATTTTTTGGCTTTTGACTCCCATTATTTATGGCTTTGTCCAGATTTCCAGGTTGTGACAGAAAAGGGTCTCTGGAGCAACTCAACCATCCAGTTATTAAACTGTAAAATAATCAAATAAAAAATAAAATAAAATAAATGGTTTGAAGTCATCTCTAATGCATTCTAACAGTTCTTCTTTCCTGGTCAAATGTTTCCATTATGAAATTTATCTGTTTGACTATACTTCTACCTCCCTCACTAACCATGTGTTTAGTACACACCTATTAATTTCTAAACTTCCCCTAATTTACATCTGCTAGTGCTGCCAGGTTCGTCTGCCATTCTTTTGTTATTATTTTACCCAGAAATTATCAGTTCATTTGAGATGCCCAGTACATACCGGCCCAATCAAAATGCTCATACACGTTTAGCTTTTTCCACTGTGCACTGTTAAATGCCATAATACAAGTCAGGATATGAGTTGTGCCAAATTACCCCTTGTCTTTTGTTGCTATTAGGATTCATTTTATCTATTCTGCACAAATTTTGTCCTGTAAAAATATTTCAACCAGTTTTGCAGACTGTAGCCCTGAGTGATGTTTGTAATGGGTATGTTATCTTACTATAAAGGTAGTAATAGCTATTAACTTCACATTTACCACATTTACTTTACCTGGAATAGAGAAAAATGTTTTCCCTTTCTCTAAAAGTGTGTTAAAACTTAATTTTATTTGATCTATGTTTTTGCTTATTGTGTTTTCAAAGGTAGGATCTTGCAACACTCTCAGATTTTCTGATGATTCTGTCTCCTTTAGTTTCACAAATTCAACACCTGTTTTCTCAGTATATGCATATTAAAACAGTTTTGTTAGAGACATGATGCAGTTCTTGTAACATCACCATTTCATTTAAAGACAGCTACCACTTGTGAGAGAATGACTTCATTTTCTTATGCAAATAATGTGCAATCATCCACATACATCTTAAACCACCATGTCTGATGACATCCAACGTATTTTCCTGATTTCCTCATTTGCTTTTCATGCTAATTCCTCAATGGCTAATAACAGTAGTCCACCTCTCTTTTTTATGAGTTTTGCTGTTGACCAATACTTTAAAGTTGGGAGCATGGTAATAATGTCTTAATCCATATAATATCATTGTCACCCCCTCTATTTTAGGGTTTCAAACAAACAAAAAAAAACAATAAATGATTTTGCAAGGCTTTTGCATGTTAAAGAGGACAATATCAGCCTCTGTTGCTTTATTTTGATATTTGCATAAAAAAATGTCTGATAACCAATAATTGTCCATACTCCATTTACTCTTAGCAAATTCCTCCTTGTCCTGGTTCTAAAAGTTTTGTTAAAACATTTTCACATCTATGACCAACATCCTTGATATAATTTTTATATGTTGATTCAATAGTGAGATCTGACAAAAGTCTTCTGGTGCATGTACATCCTTTAGACACCTAGATAATTCCAATATTTGGACATGGACTATTGTTGTGGAAATTTTACTATAGTACAATGTGTTGTTATAGAAATCCAAAATTATCATCTCCAAGTCAAGATCTCCCATTTGTTATACTCTGTAGATTATCCATATTAGCATGCTGAGTCTCTTTTTCCTGTGTTTATTGTCCATTTTTATCTCTGATTCAAGAACTAGGATATCTAACAAGTATTTGCCTGTTTGCAAAATTGTCTACAAAAATGGTCTATTAGAAAAATCATAAATGCTGATCTGCAGGTTCAGTTGTTTTGCATAAATTGGTATAGTATTTTAAGAAGCTCCACATGACTGACTGGGTATCTAATGGTGTATTCCCCTGAGAGACTTTATGTTTGCATGTATATTATTATTTTTTCCATTCTTTGAAGGTCCACATAATATATTTGAGAAGAATTTCCCTGTCACCCACCAGTATGTACCTGGTAAATATTCTGCATCAGCATGTGATATAGATATACTTTCTAGATGACGTTTTAAGTATACTTATTTTTTATGTGGATGATCTCACTGTGATCAAGATTTTGACCTATTTGTGCATGTTAGACTTTTAATCTCACTAATTTAGTTTAGTCTCTTCTATACATTCCCTTGTCTGCAAATAACTTTGTCCTGAGTGAGATTTTTTCTATATTCTGCCAAATTATGTGCATTTCCTTCTTACCATTAAAACTGTCTAATATGGTACCATTAACAATGGCCTTCAGTTGAGTTTGCCTTTCTGGTGTTCTAAATTTAAAGTAGCCCCATTTCCAACCTTTCATTCTTATCTTCTTCTGGATAAATTCTATGGTAAAAGAGACAGATACATGGTCAGATAGGTATCTGTGAGTAATGAAATAGCCATAACCTGTGAGATATCTTTGAACTTTATCATGGAAATGTGTAGCCCACAGATATGACCCAGTAAGTCAGGATATGGAAGTCTGCCAACATTAATAGCTGGTCTCTAGCAGGATCCTTCAGGACTTGGTGTTGGTGTTGCTCCTCCTAAACATCTAACTTTCTGAAGTCAGTCCTAGCATCAAAGGCCTTGAGCTGACAAAGTTCAGAGATGATTTCAAACTAGGTGCAGTCATGGAATCCTCCAATAACAAAACAAATACCTTCAAAGTAGGCCTGCCATAGACTAACAATTGGTGCCAGAGTTACTGACTAAAACTCAGTACCAAGAAGAGCAAAATAGTGTCTTTCAGAAAAACATCCAACCATGCAAATGACTACACTGATAATACATCCCTACGTGTAGACCTAATGGTCAGGGATTTGGAAATATATTTAGTCAGGGACTTGGTCTTCTACCACCATGTGTATAATGTAGTAACAAAATAATTCTATGTTGCACAAGTTATGTACAAGACTATGGCATGCACAGCAAAATGGTCATTATCCCGTTGTACTCAACCCTCATTAGACCAACCACTAAGTACAGTGCCCCCTTCTGTATGACTGTAAGCAAGCAAGCATATCCAACAATGGATCATCTACAAATATCCTTCACAAAATGTGTAGTCAACATACCCAATGCAGACTGCCTCAGCTTTATTCTTATCAGTCTGTAGGAGACTTGAGTGTAAGAGGTGATCTGAGGCTAGCCCACAAAGCATATTATGATACAGCCTTAATGGGCATGCTGCACATTCACAAAATAATTAGCATCAGAATCACTATGTTTCTTAGAGACTGATGTTTCTTTCGAACACGCTTCTCATCCATGTGAAGCAAAAATCTTTTTTACAATTATTCAAGACCAACCTGGAAAAGTCAGCAGGAACTTGTAAATTCAGACATGGCCTAACACCCGTGCCCCTATTGGAAAGAGGGAGCTTGTATATTCTTGACTACCCATGTAGAAGTTATCTATACCATACAGAAAAAAATCTATGGGACCCAAACTTGTCCATTGCATTTGGGTAACATGGCTAAGCTTAAAATCCCACAATTCACCAGAAACCAAGCTCAGACAATAATTACAAAGCATGATACTGGACTGCAAAGAAAACAATCACAATTAGAACATAGTAAAAAGCCATTTGTTGGAATCAACACATACATAAAACCAAAAATTAAGCATTGTCATCTGTGTGAAACACTGACTTCTTCAGAATTAAAACATTAAATCCAACAACAGTTTTTAATTAGCTTTGAAACAAGTCACATGACACAAGACAACTCTTTAAGATTACTTGTTTCATTGACCAATTAGAAAATGATTCCAAAATCAAGAACCAATGGAGAAATGGTCTCATTGACCAATTGCAACACAGATACAAGATCTGACACCAATGAAATAATGCCTAATTCTTTTTTTGTGAATCAAGTGTTTGACATGTGAAATTTAAGCCTCACTCCATGAAAGATCAATTTCAAAACACTTTGAATGAAAACATGATCATTTAGACCAAGAAAAAAAAATCGAGACATTAGGCTTGATCTGCCACATCTTTCCTTAATCCCACATTAACCAGTAAGAAACCAAATCCTACAAGAAGAACCAATGAAACAGTGGTCCTTTCATTAACAAATTAAAACATAGATTCAGGATCTAACACCAACAGAAAAATTCTTGTTTCTTACTGTAGAAATCAAACAGGTGACATATGAAATAAAACTACATTACATAATAACTCAATTTCAAACCGTTTAAAGTGGAAACATGATCATTTAGACCAAAAAAGTCATGGCATAGAGCTTAGTCTACCATGGTACTTTGCACTGCTTGAATGGGTCTTCCCTCAGTCCTACATTAGCCAATTAGAGGACAAATCCAAAAACTAGAACCAATAGAACAGTGTCTCTTTTGTTAACAAATTAAATCACAAATACAGAATCTGACACCAATAAAAAATACATATTTCTTACAGTAGTAATCATACAGTTGACATACGAAAAAAACCCTACACTACACAAGAAATCATTTCCAAAACACTTGAGATGGAAGCATGGTTGTTTAGACCAGGGAAAACCATGGCATTGAGCTTAAGCTGCCACAGGGCTTAAAAAAGCCCTTTAAGGTTGTTAGTCTAGTCTACGAAGCAATGATCCTTACTGCCCTTACATTTCAACATCTTCTTGATATTAATTCCTTCCTATCTTTTATTTACTTGTTCAACCTTTTTAAGCAGTCAATTATAGAAAAAAAATTACTTCCCTTTATTAACTCTAAACTTCTGTTGCAACTGCCTAAAAGGCAAATGTGTTCCCATACTCACCTCTCTCCTAAGGTCATCAATAGTCTGTTTCCCTAAGCTGTTCCTGCATTGTTTTTATCTCTTCTTTCTTTCACAATCCTTTCTAAGTCCATATTTTCCATCTTTCCTTAATGTATTATTTTGCCCAGATACGTCCACAACATTCCTCCCTTATTCCCTTCTATGTGTTCATATACTCCTTCCTGACACCCTTTCTTCCCTACTTCTCACAGAATCCACTGCACTGTCTCATTTTCTAATAATCTCTTCTGCTGCATTCCATTAACCATAGTTATATACTCCCAACAGTCTGACACTCCCCAACCTCCTGTCCTCCTTTCTGCTTTCAACCTCATTTTTGCAAATCTCCCCCATATTACCTCTGCAATATACTTTGCAAAAAGCCTCTGAACACCCTGTATGATCTTATCTTGAAGTGCAAGTTAAATATGCTTCCCCTATATATACATAGAATGTGTGTGTGTGTGTGTGTGATCCATACTGTTCATCGAACGGCCGTTTCACCGAAAGCAAAATGGCCGAGCACACTTTCGTGAAAGTGCTTTTCACCGAAAAAGCACTTTTGTGAAAGTGTGCTAAAAAAAAGAAAATGTAGGGGAATGGCTGTTGCTGAGATCGTAACACAGTGAGGATAAGGGAATATTCCCTTTTCCCCACTGTAGTGCGATATTGAAGGGAGAATATAAAAGTAGGGGGAGTGTGGGGGGGCACAGTTCCCCACATGGGGGGGTGCAGTGGGGCTTGCCCCCCTGCATAAACATGAGTAATATGTTTTTTTTTATTTTGTTTTATTTATTTTGACATGGTTAACCACCACCTTCTCCTAGACACACTCAAAAACTTATCATTGGATGTCCTTACCATACAGTGGTTTCAATCATACCTAAATAACAGACAGCAGGCTGTTCTTTGGGAAAACAATTTATCTTCCCACCTCCCAGTAGCATTAGGGGTCCCTCAAGGATCCATACTGGGTCCTTTACTCTTCTCCATCTTTACAAATGACCTCCATTCTGTAATTCCACAAGCTGACTGTATCCAATACGCAGATGACTCCACACTCATATACTCTGCTACTACCCAATCAGAACTTCAGTTACTAACCCAAAAGACCTTTAGCACAGTTGAAAACTGGTTCCTACAAAGATGTCTTATCTTAAACCCTAACAAAACAAAAATGCTACTATTCAACCCCACTCGCAGAACCTCCCCACTTAACTTTACTATTACCTCAAATAAGGGAACTATAATATCCCCAGAAACAACCACCAAACTACTCGGAGTACTAATAGATAATTACTTGTCTTTTGAACCTCACATTAATAACACCATAAAACAGTTAATAAGAAACTAGGTTCCCTCTATAGAATTAAACCCTTTCTAACTCCTCTAGCCAGGGCCACCATTGCTTGCACATATCTTATCTCTACCCTCCTCTATGCCTCCCCTATCTATACCAAAATATGCAAGAGTAGCCTGAATAAACTGTCATCCTCCTACAACAATATAGCCAGATTCGCAGCAGGATCCTCCTATAGAACTCATCATTGTATCAACTTGAATAAACTCGGATGGCTAGAACTGCCAAATCTAATACTTTTCAATCAACTAACAGTAGCCCATAAGATCCTGTATCTACCTCAGAATGTACCCATACTCACATCCCTAGTCATCCCCTATAACAATCTCAAAACCTTGTGCTCATCCAACAAACTACTTGTACAAATATCCAAATCCAACAATTCAGCTGGTGACGCCCTGTTCTCTAATACAGTAGGCAAGGCCTGGAACAACCTTCCAAATCAGCTAACCTCACTATCCTCTGTTAACTTATTTAAAAGCAAGCTCAAACACTACCTCAAATCACACTGGCTATGTCCCTGTGATAACCCAGACATAACACCATACCCCCCTTCAAGACTCCCATGATTTGCAGCCTCTTTTAAATGTTACCTTGTGTTAACTCTCTAATAGCAGTGCGCTTGACCTTACTGAGGATTCTTTCCTCATGTAAATATGTATATACTGTGGTATTTCCTAGCTTGTGTTTACTCTCTAATAGCAGTGCGCGTGACCTTTCTGAGGATTCTTTCCTCATGTAAATATATATATACTGTGGTACTTCCTAGCAGGTTTATAACACCTCAACTTTTGTGAGACTAAACATGATTATTGTATCCTGCTATTTGCTTTTGTACACTCTATCCATTCAAACTAGTGTTTATCCTCTGACTTCTTGGGTGACCAAAGTATATACAGCATCTTAGTTATAATTTCCATTATTATTTCAAACTAGTATGATACCTAGCTCTTTTTTACATCAAGCTTTTGTTCCTACTGGATACAGAATATAAAATTCCTACTCATGTAAGATATCATAAAAGTTTTGTAATGTACCAATGTCTACTTGAAATACATGTCTTGTCCTATTTTGCTAGTGTTATTGTATTGTGGAGCTTTTCTCCCCGGGCCTCCACTGAAAATGGACATATATCCAGCTGGACTAGCCCGGTCAACAAATGTAAAATAAAATAAAATAAATAAATATATATATATATATATATATATATATATATATATATATATATATATATATACATATATATATACATACATACATACATACATAGTATACATATACATATTTATATATATCTATATACATATATTATGGGTCTATAGTGTATGACCAAACCATCATAATGTTGAATTAAAACACAGACACAATAAGTGCGATCATACACAATAGTGAGAAAAATAATAATAACGATATCAAGAGAGGAAAACTCCACCCCCTGCACCACCTTAGTAATAGTAATGGGGGCTAACCTGAACCCTAAAACAGCCCCTTTCCAACCCTAACCATACACATTTACATCATTTAAACTTTCTCATAGCCCTGCCACTACACAAGACAGACTCAGACACACAAACATTCACAAACACACACAAATAACATCTATCTCCTAACCTAATCCTTACCCTTAACTTAAAATACAAAAACTCAAACACAAACACACAGCACCCAGCCTTCACTCATCCTTGACCCTAACCCTAGCACACATACACTCTCATGCATGCTCTCACCCCAATCCCATTTACTTGTATTGATATTCCATATCATTGACATATCTACTATTCTGTCATCTGTACCATCAACATTAAATCACACCCCTGTGTTTGTTCCCATCCTACAAAGTGTATTATGTTCTTCAGTGAACTGCCTACATTTTCATTCTGACAATCCCCTCTTGCTTTTTATTAATTACCTTAGGCACACTCTTTCAAATTTCCATTGGCATCATTGCAAAGTACTTTACATTGGTATTACACAGATATACTGTTTTATAGCTATTTACATAATTCTTGTCCCCTTTCTGTTTGTATAAAATTATAACTATCACACTTCCATTGCAGTTGGGTGATATACCCTCTCTATTACTTTATTACAGAGCCCTGTCAGAACATCACCCACTATCTAATAAAATGAATTTAGAAGATATCCTGCTTTTCCATCCATTAAGTGTTAAGTTACTTACACAATCTTACTCTCTCAGTCTGTTTACTTCCTTTGTCTCTTCCTCACACAAAACAGCTTCAACCCATCCAACAAAAGACTCCCCTCTACCCCCCACGTTTTATATAAAACAGTGTAATAATTCCTAAATGCTTGTTAGACACATTGTTTTCATATCTGTCTCATCCTTAAAACCTTTCACCGATCCCTTCATCTTTTTGTCTTTAATCTGTCATTATGATAATTTTCTCTCCATTTTTGCTTTTATCATTAACACCACTCTCCCATTCTTGTCTCCTCCAACTCCTTTCATTTCAGCTTAATGCCTTACTGTTTTATCCTCTACCCGATCCTCCACATAGCTTCTTACATTCTTGTGAGCTGCATCTGCCGTTGCTCACCATTTCCCTAGTCTTTATGATTTCCCACTCTTCCCAATGAACCTACCCCTCCAAATTGCCTTGACCCTATCCCACTCTTTACATCTTTTGCTTCCTCTGTTCCCTAAATTTTGTTTAACAGCACTACAATCATATTCTTCATTCATCTAATAATTTCAACGTCCAGGGATCCACCCCAATTTCTCCACTATGTTTACCCTCCCTTTTATTAAGTTTGACCATAGCATAGTTTAAGATGCTTCACAGATAGGCATACATTCCCATACTACCTCCTTGTCCAATAACAGGAAATCCAGTCTGCTAGCTGCCTTTCTTTTCCCACTAGAAAAAGTAAAGCCCTATTTGTTTGGTCTGACTTGCTCCCATACTGCAATCCTAATCTACCCGTGCACTCCATCAATTTTTTTTTGACATTTCTTGTGGAATTTCACTGTCTTTTACAGACTATCCATTTCAGTGACCAATACAACACTGAAGTCATTGCCCAAAGCAATACCTGGTGGGTATCTTCCCCAAGGGCCGCATTCTACTAGCATCAGGACTGTCATCATTAGGTCCATACAATGAATTCAGAATCACTATATTTTTTTCTCTAGCTCCCCTACCAACTACCTATGTCCCTTTCATCTAAATCTTCATGGCTATCTCTTTCCATTTCTCTTTATTTCCCAATAAAATCCCCATCCCTTCCCCTCCTACACACACATCTCATTCCAAATTAACAATACTCTTAACTTCTGCAGAAAAAAAATACATCAATGTCCTCTCTTGCTATTTCTGTAATAACTTATTTTTCTTTTTATAGTATTATAGAGAAACTCAATAATCCAAGCTCCCAAAATTCTCTGCCCCCTTTTTGTACCCCCCCTTCCCAACTGAAACTAGGATCTGAGGACCCTTAGGTTAACACCTCTTGTAGACAAAAAAATCACCACATTCCTGGCAGGAGTATATGGTGTTCACATTCATCTGCCATCACTTTAATAGCTGTATCTTTTTCTGTACCCGCCTAGCTGCTTACTGTCACATCATACTCCCTTACCAACTAATTTATCCCAAAGTTCCTATACAAACTAAACCAAGATGCTCCTTTAGTATACCCAGCTGCTATTCATAAATTGACCACCCGTACTCAGTCTACCCCAACTATATATCCCACTTCTTCTATGAAAAATGTGTGTCATCCATTCACAACATATTTTACCTGTTCGTCCCTTGCCACCTTAAACATTATAGCATTGTATGCTTGTCCCTCTCTGCAAATATGCCCTAATGAGACTTGCTCCCTATACCCTATTTTGAAGCTGAAGAGTCTGACCAGATAATTGGTTGTTGGTTTGTATTTATGTTTAACTATGTTACTGTTTATTATTATTTATTGTTCATATAACACATTTAATTCATTTGCGCACATTTTACATGTTGTATATAAACGTTATTTATGAATGCCACCAACTGCATGCTTATGTTTTAAATGATTGTTGTTGTTGTTGTTGTTGTTGTGTCTTTCAGCTTTTCCTGGTTAGGGGTCGCCATAGCGGAACTCCGGTCTGCTAATGATTGGCAGTAGATTTTTACGTGCCGAGATGCCAACCCTGACGCACAACCTACAACGAAGGTACGCCCATTCACGCATGCCTCCACACAGAAGACGCTCTAGCTGAGAATCGAACAGGACAATGTCTTACTGTGAGGAGACAACACTACCGCAGCACCACCACCGCATTCTTTCAATTGTATTAATTAGGTGTTGCCCTATCAAATGTAGGACTGTGTCCTTGTGACTATGATTACAGGTCTATTTAAACTGCAGTTGGGAGAGATTTTTTGTCTGAAGAAGTCCCACTATTTAGTGGGATGAAAATGTAAAATAAACTGTTATTTGTTTTTATCATCTCTGGAATTACGTTTACTATTTACTGTTGCTTCCGTGTACTGTTGGATTCTGAGTGCAATTCCCAGCATTTTTGTGTGAACTTCCTAGTTTGTATCTGTCTTTGGAGTTTCAGTGTTTGCAATGGCTGATGAACCTGCACTCTCTCCGACTACACCATCTATAGACTTACATGATTCAAATGTGAATTTAACTTCCTTGATCGAGTCCTTGGTTAAACAAGTGGATACCCTCACAAAAAGGCTTGATGTTTTAGTGGGTGACACTTCTAGTTTCAGTGTGTGTCTTGCCCCTAATAATACTGACTTGACTGCTGTTTCAACTAATCTACCCATTTCCGAGAATGGAAGAGCTGTTCCACCACTCATTTTACCAGCAATGGATAGTTCGCTTAATGGCAGTAATTCATCAATCGGATGTACTCAGAATGACATGATAGTGAATAACCCAAATGGACCTACAGGGCTTATTGGTGCTCCTAAACTACTAAAATGGCTAGCGGAACCATTATCCATGCAGATGCCATCTAGTAGCAAGGTTCAGGAGCAACCGGCTCTGGGTTCTGGGGATATTTCCTTACAACTTAAACATCTTGACCAGAAACTGGTCAAATACCGGAAGATACAATTAGAAATTGCTTATTTTAAGGAGTGCCTGGCTGAAGGGATCGTACCTAAAGGTTTAAGGTCTTGGCAGTACCCGACGGGCTTGATAGAGGGATCGATGTTTCACCAGGACCTGATCAAACTTTTCAATAAGCACGGTCTTGAATTACTGGACCTTATGTGTGTCCATTACCAGAAATTGGCAGACAAGCTAGTGACTGAAGCAACTGTTATAGATGAGGCTATTCAAAAAAATACTGATTTTACATGGTATAAATATGATTATAGCTGTATTTTCCAAAGTATTGACCAATATGTCAATAAAATCAAAGAGACCAAACTTAAAAAACTGAACCTGGACCGACAGGCATACAGTAACGGCAGGGCTTATCCGAATCATCCCTCTTCACAAACAGGCTCATTGATTGGCCTAGAATCCTCCAACAGAAAAGGCCAATGTGACCAAACCCATAACGATGTTCAAAATGTTGGGTTAATCCAACCAGTTAGTTCACAACTCGACGGGAATGGCCCCAAGCATAGATACAACAAAGAACATTCCCCTGGATTAACGAATGCCACTAATTTTAACCAGAATGATGGGCAACATGAAAATTTTTGCAAGGGAACCTCCCACTACAATTTGAGGCAGAACACGAACCATTCGCACAACTTCAACAACAACAATGTTTGAGGGAAGAGAGGGAGGTAACTGTCTTATCTTCTAACAAAGTTGTTTGTTCAAACCAAGAAGCTTTTACTATCTTGTTTAATGAAAACAAAGATTTAAAAATTTTTAACTTTACTAAAGTTCAAATCGATCCTACTGTCATAGAAGTATTTTCGAAGGGTTGTACTTTTGTACCTAGTAGCAAAGCTGACTTAGCCCATACACTGATTGATTTTAAGCTGTTCGTCAGGAAAATGAATTTAAAACTGTTTTTTTTTTTGGGGGGGGGTGATGGGGCATGACTTTTTTCATGTAGCAAGTACTTTTATACCACCAATGCACCCTACATTGTCTTTATTTGATAAAATATGTGAAATTGATTTGCATAACCTTTTGTCTTCTAACACTTCTTGCAAGAATACTGTATTTGATGTTGGCAGGTTAGAGAAAGACGCAATCGCCACACTAAAAGAAACAGGAGTAAGGATTATGAAACCTGATAAGGGAGTGGGTTTGGTCATTATGACTGAAGAACAATATATCACTAAGATGTTTAAAATACTAGACAGTAATGTGTACCAGGAGGCTTCGAGAAACAAATTAAATCAGGTTTACTCAAGAATTCATTCATTATTTAATGATTTTTTTCATAGAAGGTAGAACTGACCTGCAAACATTCAACTACCTTACTATGTCCACACCTAGCATTCCAATCCTATTCAGCATTGCTAAGATTCATAAATCACTTTCTGACTCGCCTATGAGACCACTTGTTGAAGGAAGGAATAGTATCATTTACCCCTGTGCCAAAGTGGTAGATAACATATTACAAAAATATGTGACACAGGAAGTGGATATTTGTAAGGATTCTTGGTCATTCCTCCAGAAAATGAATACCCTTACATTTGATGAGAGTCTTCATTTTTTAACGGTAGATGTGAGGGACTTGTATTCATGCACACCTCATGAGCTTGGTATAGAATGGGTTTGTCTCTTTCTCCAGAAAAAGGGAGCTACCCAGGCTGAATTGACATTGGTATCAGAGATGTTGGACATTGTTTTGCCCTACAACTACTTGACCTTTAACAATAAGATATACCTCCATAAAGTCAGGGTGGCCATGGGCTCCCCGTGTGGAGTAGTTTTGCAAACCTGGTGATGGCTTACGGGGAGCAGGAAACAGTGCGGAAAAATGAACAGGTAAATAATCAGATAAAACTTTATACACGTTTCCTTGATGATAATTTTATTTTAATTCAAGGAGACAAAATAGCAGCTAGGGACCTTGTCACGTTTTTTAACACCAGTTCTAAATTCCTAGACTTTACGTATACATATGGTAAAGATAGGATTGTTTATCTGGATGTAGAACTGTGGAAAGATTTTCAGAACAAAGCTTACTGTGCTAAGATTTATAGAAAGGATACTTATTCCAACAGTTTCCTACATTACAATAGTAACCACCCTTGGTATCAAAAGAGATCTGTAGTGAAAGGTCAGTTGGTGCGGGCCGCACAGATGGTTTCAAGGGAGACCGACTTTTTAGGAGAATGTAAAATATTACAAAATATGTTTACCAACCGAGGTTACCCAGTGCAACTTATTATCAACCTTATCGAGGAAGTCCAAGAAAAAAGAAGGTTAGGTTTTTACCAACCAGTCCTGGGTAAAGGCCTACATATTACAGTACAGACCCAACACAGTGACACCAGTCAATTGAACTTATCTTTCATAACACCTTTTAGTACTGACAGTGAACTTATTTCATCCATCATCCATAAAAATTGGCCATTGATTTTTAATGATAATGAGTTAAGAAGTAAGCTGTCTGACACCCCTAAAATAGTTTGGAAGAGAGGAAGGCATTTAAAACAAATCATGGAGAGAATTACTCCAAGGCTTCCATGGAGAAAAGGTATGTTTCAATGTAACATGTGCAATTTCTGCTCCCATATGGCCACTGGTGAAACATTCCGCATCAGGAATTACACATTCAAAGTAAAAAACAGATTTAACTGCCAGTCAAAGGGCGGTGTTTATGTAGCACAATGCCATTAGTGTTTGGCATTTTACTTTGTCAAGACTGATAGGAGGCTACGTGAGAGGGGTTATGAACACCTATAATATATTAAGAAAGGAAAACTAGAGAACGCACTAGCCAAACATACATCTGAGTTTCCTCACCACATATTGTTATTTAAAGCGGTAAATTGTGCTCAATGTGACGGTCGTGGTGGTCCTGATTCTGTACATTTGGAAATATTAGAACTGTATTGGCAGCTCCCCAGTAATGCATGTCTATTTCCAGGCCTTAATGAGACTTACCCTATTTTGAAGCTGAAGAGTCTGACCAGATAATTGGTTGGTGTTTTGTATTTATGTTCAACTATGTCGCTCTTTATTATTATTAATTGTTCAAATAACACATTTAATTCATTTGCACACATTTTACATGTTGTATATAAACGTTATTTATGAATGCCACCAACTGCATGCTTATACGGTTCTTTGTTATTATGTGCTAACACTGATTTGTTGTGCATATGCTTACACACTTTTAGTGTACTTTGCACTCATATATTTACATTTTATTTAACTAATTCGTATAAAGTGTTATTTACATATACATGTTGGGTGAGGTCTCTTACTCGTTGTTAGCCCATTATAAAAGGCCCCCACTATCATTTTACCATTACTACTATGTAATTATAACTATTAAATTTATGCATTTTCAGAACTGTCTACATTATGTGTTAGATCTGTTGGTCTTAAAACAACACACCTTATGACATGATTTTTATTACATAGTCTTGTGGTTTTAGCTTTTTACTTTTAAATGATTACTTTTTAAATGATTGATTATTTTAATCTTTCAGTTGTATTAATTAGGTGTTGCCCTATCAAATGTAGGACTGTGTCCTTGTGACTATGATTGTAGGTCTATTTAAACAGCAGTTGAGAGAGATTTTTTGTCTGAAGAAGTCCTGCTATTTAGTGGGGCGAAAAGCGCTTCATGTTAAATAAACTGTCATTTGTTTTAATCATCTCTGGAATTACATTTACTATTTACTGTGGCTTCCGTGTACTGTTGGATTCTGAGTGCAATTCCCAGCATTTTTGTGTAGACTTACCAGACTAGAAAAAACTGCAAATATGTATACACTCTAAAACCATGCTATCCTGTACTATAAACAGAACTTTGTCTTTACATGAAAACAACACAGAGAAAAAAAATATATGTTATTTACAATTTAGGCATTTACATTCCAGGTGGTACTGACCCAGCCTATTAACACCCGAAGTCTTCAGAAAAAATGCCCTATATACTAAGCATAAATAACAGACACTCAGTAAATATAAGAAAGTCATTATTCAAGTCCAAAGAAATATATTTACGATTCCATTTTATTCACTTGGCAATGTGCGTTGTGTTCAGTCAAAACAACATAAAATAAGAAAGTCTTCACATACTTTTAAGAGTGAGGATAATAAGTACACAAAAACAACCTTACCCATGTAGTCTTGCATATCTAATCCAATTCCTGTAGAAAACAAAATTGTATTTCAAAGTTTCAATCGACCCATGCAATGACCTTCTTCCTCTTCTGAATATCATTCCATGGGCACTTACAATATTTGAATTACGGATCTTCCTAAACTGATAGCAGTATGACACTGTAAATGACACATTTCAGTATATCATCAGACCACGGAAAAAAAAAAGAAAAAAACAAAACAACACAAGGTAATTTCAGTATGGTAGTACAAAATGTCTGACTGTTTTTCCTTATTTAAATACATTTGCTTCTATCCACTCATGTGCTGATCTCCTCTTTGGTCTCCACATGAACAATGACTGCCTGACCCAAAAATCCATTAGCCATCTGCCCTCTGGTTTTCTTCCTCATGCCAGGAACATCTCATAACATCTCTGGTGCTGTGTTCTCTCCTTGGCCTGGCACTAGTACTACATCTCTCCCTAATGTCTTCCAAATCAACCCTCTAGACTACCTACCCCACTCCTACCACTCATAGACCAGGTGTGGGTGAGACTGTATAAGTGGTATGCCCCCTCCCCGGTGTAAAATTCTGGCTATGCTCAAGTACATGTGCTGCCAACTTCATGCTGTTTAATATCACAGCTTTAATATTTCATAGACTTCTGTCAAATAATCTATTTCTGGTATCCTGATAATGAGACTATTGATTCTTAATCACCATTTCTTCTGCTCATCCAGCTTTTCCTGTAGGTCTCCAAGGCAAACATGTGCTAGCTGAAGTTTATCTGAGTGCCTTTTAATATGACTTTTTTGCTTTGATTGTTTTTTTCCTCAGATTGAGATACTCTGTCTTTTTTAATTTATCCAAGTCATTTGGGTTTCTAATACCATGGCAGGAATGGACCCCATTCCTAAGTCAAAGTACAAATAAAGTTCATGAAATTACTATTGTTTCAGTCTTTGATGTCAGCCAGAAGTGTTCTTCAAATCACTTGTGATGTGCCCAGTAATTACTCTTTCTGCAATTTGTATGGAATTACATGTGTTGGTAACATATCTAAATAAGATTGTAGATTATTTTTTATAAGACCCGTTGCTCCTACTACTATTGGAACTGTCTGGATATCTTTCTTCCACATTGCTTTCATTTCTGCCTGCAAATCCTGATATTTTATGACTTTATGTCTGTCTGTACACAAGACACTGTAGTCAATGGGTGTAGCGATTTCAATGATCAATGCTACTTTTATCTTCTTTTCATGGACCACTATCCGGTTTTCTCGCATCTGTCTTTTGAACTGTTGGTAATGGGTGATCTAATGTGATGTAGACTTCATCATTTTCTATGCTTTGTGGCTCATGTTTCCAGTGTTTTTCAACCACTTCAATACCATAATGTTTGTACAATCCCCAGTGCAACAGTCTTGACACATTATTATGTCTATCAGCATACAGTCCTTCTGTCATTAGTATGTCACAGCCAGCAACAAGGTGTGTGGCTATTTCCAGTTCTGTTTTACAAAACCTACATTTGTATGTTTATCCCACATGTTCAATGGACTTTGTAAACCAATATGTATGCAGCCCTCTCTCTTGGGCCACCAATATTAACCTTCCATCTATTGGTTTGAATTCGCCTCTCCTTAACCATTCCTGCATTCGATCCTGATCAAAATGAAGTTCTTCCAGATGTTTTTTATACTTACAACTATATTTATGCATTTTCCACATTTCTTGCCTTCTCATCTGATCCTTCATCTTATATTCTTTCCTTTGTTTTTTGTCACATTCAGTTGCTGCCTGATTTTTTATCTACTTCTGGTTTGTTTTCCATTCCTGCTTGATGCCAATATGCTTCTGCCAAACTATGCAGGGAAGTCATGATAGATTTGAAGTCATCATAGATTTATTCTCCTCATGTTTCAAAACTTTCACTACGTTTGGGTCTTGTGAGGTCAGCAGATATGTGTGCAGTCCCACAGTTGCAGATCTATACATGTAATCAATTTCAATGAGGTCCATACCTCCTTCAGAATGGGAAATATATAATCTTGGTATGTGCTGATTTGTATAAATCATTTGGTGAGCATAAAGCATCCTTCTTTTTCTGTCTAATCTATCCAACAAGTTTTGGGGCCAGTCAATCACTCCAAAACTGTAAGTTAGGATGGGAAAATCAAATTGATTTATAATTTGAATTTTGTTCCTAGATGTCAAGCTGTTTTCAGGAGTAATTTAAGTATTCTAAATTATTCCTTACTAAGTTTTTTCACATTTGCTCATGTTTTATTATCGATCCTTCTTCAATTCCAAAATATTTATACACTTCCTCTTGCTCAAGTTCTTTTATATCACATTCTTGTCCCAAACAGTGGTGGCTCATGGCATCGGACTGCTGCAGCCCCCCCCCCCCCAGCTTTGTGAAGAAAAAGAAAAGACACTTGAATAACAAAATATGTTTTTAATTAAAAAAAACTGTCTGACTTGCTATGAAAACGAGTCCGACTTACTCGCAAAGTCCCGGAACTAGAACTGTGCATGCACGTTGCTTGGTGAGTTCCAGTTTTTTTTTTCTCTAAACTAAAGCTGGCAACTGGACTGACTCAGACTGCTGTAAAGGCAGTCTGGACTATGGACAGTTCTGCATCACTGTGTGATTCCCAGAAGTCTGTGCGGTAACCGCACAGTAAAGTGTAAGGGGGCAGACTCTGAAAAAGAGAGCAAGAAACAATGTGGGGAGGCATGTTAGGAGTGAGTAGTCAGCAGAGTTCTGTATTGGAATATATAGGACTTGAACTATTGCATTTCCATAAGCAAAATTAAAAAAAAATGTTTGCTTTGTGAAACTGTTTGGGAGAGCACTCACCGACGTGTACGAGTAAGAGAGAGAGTGGTTGTTCTTTTAATCTGTGTTTTTGTTTGTGAACGGGATTGCACAGCATTAAAATGTCTTGGTCATTTTTAAGGTAAGGGATTTGTGAAGCATATCTAGGCAAGAAAGATGAACTTAACATTCAGAATTCTAACATCTGGTACTTGGTACATTGGAAATGTGTATAGTAGAGAAACTTGTTTGGTGCTCAAGTGGGAATTTAAATTTACCTCACAGTCGTAGAGCACTGAGCTACTCCATACATCACTGCATATTGCTACTTATACTTAATTGGGCGTAGAAATGCTAATTATGATTTTGTGAAATGAGGTATATTATTTTAATAATTGACACGCTTGTATTCTTAACTTTGCAAATTCATAGTAGGAATGTACTCATTTTGTTCTGGTTGGAAATTACCTGATAACTTACATTTTTCTGGTAGCTGGTATTCTACCCACAGGGCCTTGGTTAATGTAGATATGTTAGGTGAAGGCATTCTTTCCTGGTATATCTGGCACTTTAGCTAGTGCTTCATTGGGCATGCATTGTGTGCCAGGTGTCAGCTAGTTCTCTACCCAGGGCAGTACTATGGAAACCAAGTCTTATCAAGGCACTGTACTGGTCCTTATAGCATTCTTATGGCTCTCCTAGCATGTTTTTTTCTGTCATGTGCTGGCTGACATGCCACCCAGTACAGCTAAGTCTTTGAAATGAACACATATGTCTCATCATGGCAGTCTCTGGTCTACCCAGAACCCTAGTCAGTACACCACTGATCTTTCAACACTGATCCAAGACTTTGCTGGTCCAGACAGTAGTATAAATGACAGAGATACTGTGCCTGATATTCTCGCAGCCCACCCAGCACAGCTGGGCTGGGCATTTGAGATAGATATGTGTGTGGCCAAGGCATTCTGTTCATCTGTCTGTTGGTACTTTACTTTTCCATTTAGCACTCTTCTTGCTTCTCCAGTCAGCATGGATTATGTGTCATGTGCAAATTAGCACACAACTAAGTACAGCATTTTTGAGTCTGTGATTCAGATATGTCTGGTTAAGCAACTCCATTGTCCAGCTGGCATTCCAGCTGGTACTCTGCTGACTTACATGGTGCTCAGCACAGACTATTTTCTGGGTCCAAACTGGCAATCCACTGAGGAAAGTGGATGTCCTACCACATTGTAAACACATCCCTTCCAAGCCATTTAACAAGCCTTTAACAAAAAGGTTCATCCAGGAAGCCCAACATGAAATACTTAGGGTATTATAGATTCTTTGTGGATGTCCTGCCACATCAGAAGCAAGTGGCATGGAAGGAGTTACCAAGCCATTATCAAAAAGGCCATCCATGAGGCCACACAGAACCAGAAAGACTTAGGATAGTATATAATCTTTATGGAGCTAGAATAAAATAAAGGATCTCTAGTCCACACTGGATCTTAACAGATTAAGCACTTTAATCCCAAAAGAAACTTTTGAAATGGTTATGGTACAGTTTGTCTTTGTCTGTGACAAAGTTCTGAATGTGCTCTTTGGGACTCCAGGGTGTCTACCTCGGCATCAAAATCACCAGGTATTCACAGCAGTTCCAGTGGAGTAGAGAGAGAGAGAGAGAGAGAGAGAGAGAGAGAGAGAGAAACTCCTAATTACAACACAGATAACATGATTTTGAGTGGCGGCTCAGGTGCTTGATGTAGCTGGTGGGGTGGATGGATGACTGAGCTAATCACAAATGGTAGCAACCCTTCGGAAGAAGGAGGTGAACACATAACTTGACGATGAGTGTATGGTATGCCAAATTGCTGGTGGATGGTAACTTTCATTGAGTAAGTGCATATGACTGTGCATTTGCACAAGGAAAGAAATTGTGGCCCCCACAGTAATGCAGATCTCATGTTCTTCCCATTAAAAGGAATGGTTACTTGTCAGGCAACAGGTATTTTTTGGATAAGAAATATTTTTACCAGTGGGGGTAATCGGTATCACAGAGATTGCTAATTTCAGCATGTTACTTGGTACTTTTATAAAGTTGAATACAAATTATAATTAGAACTGCAGTGCAAGGAGAAGTGGTTTGAGTTGAGTGTTGCCTTTTTTTTTTTACTTGATTTCGACTGCCATTCCAGTAATGTATTTAAAAAGTAATTTATTTTTTCATGCCTCACAACTTTTTTGTTTCCATCTAGATATTAAGTAAGCTGTCATGTAGCCAATGCATTGAAATATTTTTTTTTTACTCCACTTCATTTTGTCTTGACTGGACTCTCACAATGACGGTTTGGTACCCAGGGCAGCGTATTTAATTAAAGTCCCAGTTTTTGTGGTTTTGAGCATAGCTCCACCCCTTTCTATTTGACCACAATACTTCCCATTAGCCCCACCCATTCCACTATCTCCTGCAGCCCCCCCTTTGATTTGAAGTCACCAGCCACCACTGGTCCCAAACTGATGTTTTCTTGGTGCTGCAGTTTTCCTGCTTTAAATGTTGCTTTTGCACATTTATCAAGACCCAATGGCATTCTTACATCATCTGAAAAAGTTTTGACTACTTGCAGTTGCGCTTTCAGTTCCTCATCTGATGAGCTATACAGTTTTAATTCATTGACAAAGAGAAGATGAGAGGTCTTTACGCTTTGCTGTTTTCTAGGAGCCAAATTATATCATGGCCTAATCTGTTAAGTGGACAGCTTAATGGGTTAAGGGCAAGACAGAATAGCAGCAGTGACAGAGGGTCACCCTGGAATATCCCCTTTGAATTTGTGTCCCTCAAATAATAATTTGTCCTTTATCATGACTTAATTGCAAAGTGGTCTGCCACTGTTTTATGGTCACTGTAATGTAACTGATGAGTGTAGGGTGTATCTTATATATTTTTAAGCACTCTATCCATGAATGTTGGATACTATCAAATGCTTTTTTGTAGCAACAGATGATCCTTTGTTCCATATGACTTTCTTTTATTACCATTTTGTTCTATTGTCACAATTGAATTTTCTTCTAAATGGCTATAAACTCTGTCGGCATCAGTTCAGGTCTAGAGTTTATATGTCATCAGAAGGCAAGTTACTGATTTATAATTTTTAGGCTAACTTTCAGGTTCACTCTTAAGTAGGAGCATTGTTTTTAACCAGGTTAGTGTCTTGTCGGGGCACACATATAAATAGTTCTTACTCATATCTAATCTTCGTGCAAAGATGTTAATACTTTTAGCCAGAAGTTAGGTACTGCATCTAGGTCTAGGGTTTTCCAATTGGAGACTTTATCTCAATCTCTCTGGCTGTTACTTCATCCCATTTCATATCCTGTACCTTTAAACTTCTTATTCATTATTTTACTTCTTCTATCCATTTGGCATCTTTGTTATGTTCAACAGGATCTTCATAGATATTTCTCCAAAATGTATCTCTTTCTTCTTTTTTGAGGTGGTCTTTCAATTAATTTTACCTTGTTTCCCAATTCTCTATAGAACTTAGGGTTATCAATAAATTGGTTATTTTATACTTTTCCTTTATATTTATCTATGTATCTTCTACATTTTTCTACCTGTGCCTAGATTTTTAATTTATTATTTGCAATAGTGCAAGATAAATCCTGATCCATTATAATAATGTGCATTTCTTTTATCATGTCTATCTTCCTATTTTTGTTGATCTGTTCCCTCTTCTGTATTCTTCTAACAGTGACATTTCTTGTCTTATTTGCTGTATAGTTTTCTCTGTTCGGTACTTCCATGATGGTATTTGATTTCACCCATTCCTTTCCCTTACTACCCTATGTTCTATTAGTAGAATTTTATCTGTTATTAATTTAGCCACACAGTAGTATATCATATTTACTTCTGTTGTATCGCATGGATCTCTATGGACAGTCCTAATTACTGTATTCATTTGTTTTATCAGACTTCTGCCATCTATTTCTTTCATTGATCTTAATATGTCTATCTATCTCTATTAAATCAAGCATCTCTTCTCTTAGCTCATTTTCTTCTAAACTGAGGGCACATTTTTTGTTCTCCAATTCCTGCGGGCATTCTGTAGAGAGTTCCATAGCATCTTCCTGTGGAATATTCTCTTCAGTTTTATTTTGTGTCACCCATTGCTCTGTTTTATGGAAACTTACTAGCCTATCATTCCTCAACATTGACTGTGTCAGAATTACCACAGTTTCCTGTTCCTTCTCTTGCTGTCCAGCTTCAAGTGAACAGTTATACTGGTTTCCCATGGAAGCCTCCAAGATATCTTCATATGGCAACTGTCTCATTGCTTTCTGTTCCACTGGTTTCTCCTTAATTTGGATGTCTATTGCTGTATCCTGCTGTGGTGTTTCTGAGTTAGATTTTCTACACTGAAACTTTGCAGGTACTCCATAACCTCAGTTTCTATTTCTTTAACTTCTCCATTATTAACCTACTTTTCTACTTTTCTTCTTTGTTTTCCTTTTTTTTGTAAAGCTTTCCATGTCCAGATTCCATTGCCTGTATTTCTCTTCAAATATCTTTGTTGCTGCTCTTTTTGTATTAATTAATTTTGCGTTCTCCTTTGCATAAATATTGCACCATATTAAACCACTTTTTCATTTCCACATCCATATTCATTCTTCTGATGTCTCCTGTTCTTCTTACTTTGGGGACTCATTCCATCATGCTGTGATGTAACCTGTGCTAGACGTTCTACACCAAACCCTTCACTTTGCAGGCATTCCATAACTTTAGCTTCTATTTTTTTAACTTCTACTTTACATTTCTTCTTTTCTACATTTCCTCTTTGTGATGTTATTTTTTTGTTGTGAAATTATCCATATCTGGATGCCGCTGCCTGTATTTCTCTTCAAATATTCTTCTTCTTACCTTCTTATTTTCTTCTTTTTTTTTGCTTTAGACTTTAATTTTATTATATATTTTCCTTCTACTAATAAATTTGCCTTCTGTCAACTATATTTTGTTTCTAATTTACATACTGAATGCTCACTGTTTAATATTTCATATGTCTATGCCACCAGTATGATTATCACTTTTTTGCATTTTAAAATTATTGTAAGTTGCATTTTTCATTTATATACATATTTGTACTGTAGCGCTTTTCTCCCCGGCCCACCGCTCAAAAAAGGCTCTGTCCCAGTTGAACTATTACAGTTAACAAATATTAAATAAGAAATACTAATAATAATAAATACCTTTGGGACTGCCTTTTTTGTATTGATTAATTTGACTTTCGACTATGCATAAATATTAACACCATATCAAATCGCTCTTTTTTTCCCATGTCCATATTTCTTTTTTGTACTTTTCAAAAATCCCAAGGTTTTGTTGTTTATATTTTTGCACTTCCTCAGATGTTTTTTTTTCCAAAGAGATCAACGTTTCTTGGTCTATATAATGTTTTTTACAAATATGTTGTATTAATGAACACAAATTTTTATATGAGGCGTCTGACAGTTTTTCTTCTGAAGTGTGTTGTGAGCTACTAACATGAGAGCACTTGCAGGTATGGCTATATATATCTGTTTATACATATATAACTAAAACAAATTAGTAAAGGTCATACAGACAAACAATTCAGTAAAACATCCAGGAAAGACATAGGTAAGATAGACTTTTCACTGGGTAATACCTTAAAATCTACTGTAATAGATGCTCATTGGATATATGTAAATGACAATGTATATAGCAGTGTTTCAAAATTCGAAGGGATTTAAAACCTTGTACAGGAAAAACTAGTACGTCCCTACAGAGTCATTTGTTTAAATCCTATGGGCCTTTAATACAGGAGGTTTTAGATAATATACTGTGAAGATAGTAGTTTGACTAGGTTTTTCCAGGAGTTTTAATATCTAGATGGATCTAGGGTCTACACACACACACACACACACACACACGCACACGCACACATACACGCACACACACACATATATACATACATATGTATATTGGGTTTGGGGGTTGGTATAGTGCTTAGGACTGATGTTATGGTTAAGGTGTTTACCTTGCTGTCACAAAATACTGTGTTTGATTCTCACCTCTGAAAGGGAATTAAACTAGGCTTAAAATGGCCCACAAGTGCAGCTAGCCTAGTATTTGCCTATGAACCTGTATGTATTTTTTTTTATTTTTCAAAAGAAAAGAAGTAATACTGTGAATACCTTGCTTTGTGACTGATTCTTTCTTAGACTATGTTAAAACACTTCTACTGTAGCAGTATATCTTGACATTATTTCCTACTCTCTCTTGCGTGCCTGCTCCTCTCACTCACTGTCTCCCTCAGTTTTTATGAAATCAATTCTTTTCGCATCACTTTTTCTCCAGTTTACTGCTTTTTTTCTATGCTTGTCTTGTTCATTGCTTAACCACATTAGCTGAGGTGCATTGTGTAAGAATGCCACATTTTTAGGTGTCTGATGTATTTCATTTTTAAAAGAACTATAGCACTTTGCAGGGCAACCTATCAGTCTAAGGAAGAAACCAGTCACAGTGTAGGACATGCTCCATATTAGTTTCCATCTTTAGAAAACGGGAAGAACATGGCAGGCTGCAAGCCTATTTTGCACAGTGGCTATATGATTCACAATGTTATGTATTGTTACCAGTATAAAAGCTTTTTGTTGCTGAATGTTAGGTATTTGCAGTCTTTCCTATCCTACTGACATGTCAAAATGAACAATAGTGTTCACCTCTGCCTCTCTGGTGTAAGAGGAGGAAGCTCTGACTATTATAAAGCTGCTCTAAGTCTGCCTAAAAACTCAGGCTCTGGAAGAACAAGCAAAGAGATGGTAGGGATTAGAATGAGGGAAGAAGAGGGTGAGATTAAACTTAACAAGTATAATATAATTATCAATCTGTTTTAGTAACCGTTTGAAATGTCGAGACCTGCTAGATCAAGACATGAAACGTAAAGACTGAATGGCATAAAAAAAAAAAAAAAAAAAAAAAAGACTTCCCTATATTAAGTCCGATATGGACATTTCCTGGAATAGTCCATTTTTCCCCTAGTTACAGCAATCTTGGAGCTGTTATTTATTCATTTATTTACTTATTCATTTGTCATTTGTTAACTGGGTTAGTCCAACTGAGCCAGTGGCCCGTTTTTAATAGAGACCAGAGGAGAAAAGCTCCAGACATAAAGAAAAACATCTGACAATGAAGCTGTATGCAAACATTACAGTAATGTGCTTTACATGAGAAAATTGGAAATTTACAAAAAGCCTGAGAATAAAGTTTACATAAACATTACAATAATGTGCATAACACGCAGTACAAAAGTTAGAATTTTTTTAATCAACAAAAAGAGAAGGAGATGCCACTGAAATAAGACACTTGCAACAGGTGGGTGTTAAAAGTGTGAGAGGTAGTAAGGTGGTAAGGTGGGATTTAAGTGGGCTCATTGTAGTGATGGGTGTTGACATTTAGGAGAAAAGTTTTAAGTTTGTATTTAAAGAGATTTATGTTAGAATTGATTCGGATGTTAAGGGGGAGTTTGTTCCATGCATGGGAAATACTGTATTTGTAAAGAAGTGTACCAATGTTTTTGTTTGGTTTATAGGTGTCCAGAAGGATCTGGTCAGATCTGTGGAGAGTTCTGGAAGGGGTAGAATGTGATATTAGTGAGGCTAGAGCAGGACAGGAAAGGGGTTTTAAGAGTAGAGTATGAGTCACTTGCAGCTGGGAGTGAAGCAGGTGCTGGGGAAGTCAAGCCACTGGAGTTGTTTTAGTGCATGGCACTGATGAGATTTGTAGGGTTGGTTACTAGCAAATCTTGCAACACTATCGTATGACTGACAGAGTTAGCCAAAAGGGTAGACTGTAGATGTAAAAAGTCTGGGGAACTTAGGAAGGCTTGTCCCTGCAAAAAATAAATTTGATGGAGAAGACCGATTTTTGAGATTCGCTCTTCTTCTGAGTTTTCAACATTTTTTTTGGTGTGTCAGCATTTGACACAACAAGTGTTTAAATTTTAATAGAAAGACATTCATTATGTGTTTCTAAAGGAAGAACTAATTGGGTTTTGAAATTAATGGAGTATGAATCACTGTAAAAAATGTATATTTTTGCAAGATATGTATTTAATTTTTCTGGTCAATACTATAAGATTAGCATAAAATTTGATTATTTCAAAATTTCATAATGGTTTTTGCACATCTCCTACAAGTGAAATGTTTGCAGATACTGACACACACACACACACACACACACACACACACACACACACACACACACACACACACACACACACACATGAAAGACAGTTTTAGTTATGTTTTGTTACCTAAAAAAATATAATCTTACTCATGTTTAAATGCTGTACTGTGATGTTTGATGGCTACTAGCAAAGGAATTGAGGTCATATTTGCCCCAGGGCAATATTTTAAGAGCCGCCTAGTTATACTTTGAATATAGAGCTGCACATGCATACCAATTATGTAGACAGTCACTGAACATAAGATTAACTCAGTTTGGAATTGTTGAGTCTGCCAGTTTCTTTCCCCAGTCAGTAAAAGTTAAGTGTTCCCCTGAAAAGGTCACATTTTGCATAGTCAGTCTCAAGGTATAACTTTTAATTAGCACTACACCATTAAACATATTGCAGCTTCATAAGTTTAACACTTGGGAACTCATCTTAGATGAAGAATATTTTTTCTGCTTTCAAAGCATGATTTTCAAAATAGTATCTTTCCCTCTGGCACAGACATATCAAACAATCTTCTTTACTGAGCAAGTTCTAAATATTAAATATTTAAGCAACGGTAAAACCAAACTCTTTTAAAAGAAATGAATGTATAGAAGTGTGATTTGTATTTATGCGCATTATAATTTTCTGCTGTAGGACTCATTCCCTGATATAAACACCATATAATTCACTTTCAAAGGTAATGCATTTGTAAACAAGCTTATTTAATGGTATGACCCCAGACAATCTCTGTGTACATATTTTGCCAAGGAAATTACTGTTTGCTAAGTATGTTACAGTAACACAGCTAAAGCCTGTTTATTTCAAACATATGTCAGTATCAACTCCAAAACTGCATGTGATACTGCGTAAAGATAAATGTGTCTCATGGATTTATTATGATGAATTGTCTCTCTTTTGTTCAACATGTAATTAATCTAAGATAATACATGTAAATACTCAGGAGGTCACATGCTCAAAACAGTGACACTCCCTAGGTCACAAAACACAGGAAGGAAATTCTGTTTTAAAGGGCATGTCTCCAATGAGGGAGAGGACCGCCCCCCACATCCCAATCTGTAAACATATCTTCTGTGAGGTTCTGCAAACCAGAACAAGAGGGAGAAGATGGGAAACAAAAGTAAACCTCATTTTCTTAATTTTCTCCAAATCTCCACAACAAAGTCACTCCCCAGGATTCAGTAAAGCCTACATGTTTTTTTTTCACAGTGTGAGTGTCACGGCATGATGCCCACATGGCTGCAGAAAGTTTTATATTCAGTAAGCACTGTGGAGAGATACACACCCCCATACAAACCAGGTAAATACTGAGGTATGCCAATTACAGCAGAAGCAGCTGAACTGCATGCTAATCAACCAATTCAATATGGCGGAGCTATTCAATAAGCTGCAAAGCATCCATGTAGACACCGTGCTGGTTTGTCCTGCATATTCCAAAACATTTGGAATACAGCCACAGAAAGGAGTCTACACAGACATAACTATGTTGACTGCTGCATTTACAAGGTAAGTATTGAACCTGGAGTGCATTGTTTAATAATAGGAATGAGTGGCATATCCTCGAATCACATTAATAGAGGAATATATCTTTGTTAATGCCATAACATTAACTCACCTATGTTCTACCCTAAAAAACAGGAAAATGACATAATTTGCTAACAAACCGTCTTTGAAATGCTAAAAGTTTTATCAAAGGAACTGTCCCTGAAACATTTGTACATATGTATCATACAGCAATCCATTTTTATGTATTGGCAGTCATGTATACCTCTAAAATGGATTGGCAAACATGCCCATGCCATCAGCACACTTCTAACTAATGTATATGGATAAAAGAGTAAAAGCCTTTGCTTCAGATTGTTCCTAAATACATTCCAGTATATGCAGACTATAGCTGACCAAATGAAAGCATACCTTCTGAAGTTCAGTACTCCTCTGTACAGATATATCCTGAAGAAATAGCATTATGTGCAGTCTTAGCAATATAAACAAGTGCCCCCCACCATCAGTTTTCCTAACTACATGGTTGGCTTTCTATGGTGTAGATTTAGGGCTGTCAGCACAGTGATAGATACAAATGAGGTGTGAACTCATTAAACTTGCTGAATCCTGAAAAAAATGGATCTGTGTAGGAGATGTAAACATAGTGCAGGCACTCTCTCAGTGTTTGTTTTTCTAATGCATTGCAAGTGTGACTGATTTGTGGTTGGAAGAAGGAAAATACAGAATCACTGCAGGCTGCCTTACTTCCACTGGGTGTGTCAGGTTAGATCTCTAACGTGTTAGATGTAAAGTTGGAAATGTAAGCAAACAGCACACAAGTCACAGGTTGTGTTCCTTAACATTCAACCTGCCCTTCATTTGTTGGCAACTGCATATGATATTATTTCCAATTAATATCCTCACGCATCTTAAGGCCAATGATATAGAATGGCTTACACACTGTATGTCTCAGAGCACAACTCAGATAAATGCAGAATGGCAAACAAACACACAAATGCAAGACAGAGATGTAAATTTGCAGGCAACAATCATGACAGGTTGTGTGATCACTAAGTACTAATACATCTACCAATAACACTTGTATAGTTTAATATCACTGTAGATGCTGTTGCAGTTGGTTGTGTGCATATTGAGTTAAGTTGTTTGCTGCAAAGCTGTTTGTGTGGCAAAGGGGTTAAGGCACCACCCTGTGTTCTGAAGGGGTTTATTGGAGTGAGAGTTCAAATCCAGACCTAAGTAGAAATATCTCATGTGCAATAGCATTTTCTGTTGTGCATGTTATAGACTGATTTTCCTCATTTCAACTACTCCCTTTCCTTTCTTTTTCTTTTTTTCTTGGCCATAGTTTACGGGATGTTCTGTGCAACACAAGCAGAGGAAATGGAGAAAAATGAATGTCAGGTCTGGCTGTGCTTATATGGTTTGTAAAAGGTATACGAGTGCACAAACTGGACAACTGGCACAGCTAGGAAACAGACAGGACCCAGACAGCCAAAATAGAAACTGGATGCATTCAAATAATACTATTGGGCATTGCTGAAACCCAGTGAGCAATGTTGTGCTGCAGGTAACAGTGAAGAATGATTAATAAAATATGGAATGCTATGTAAGTAGTCATGTGGCAGCAGGTGTTTAGTGTAGGGCAGGAGTACAGATGGTCCTGGGTTATAGTACAGGGTGTGCAACCTTTGTTTTACTGTTGTGACATTGCAGTTTGTAGCAAGTAACTTCAACATAGATAAGCATTTTCTCAACCTTCTTCTGGCAATAGGTGTAAGTATAGGACTGCCGTATACATGGTCCTGGGTTTGAATATAGTGTATTCCATACACTTTTATTGTTGTTCCACTTCCCATTATAGTAATTTTCACTTATAACTCTTGACATGGTGTAGCTGATATTAATTACATGTATGAGGACTAAGGTACTAGTACTGTGTCAGTTATGTATTAATTTGTCTATGTATTATTACATTTATTCTCAAATATATGACTGTTGGTATATTGTGTACTATATTCCCGTAAGTATATTTCTGCTATCTGGGCTTCCATGGCCTTCACATTTGTCTAACATACATACACAACTGCCTGTATATTCAATAATCTTGCTGTTCCCCCTGCTTGCTCCCCATTTTACCATTTTGCTATCTACCCCATTTTAACACCTTTTAAGCTGGTCAGAAAATAAATCACACACAGCACACATAAGTAAAAGAAAAAGCAATGGATCCCTTAACTTTTTGGGCTCCATGTTTGTGAGGAGGTACACATCATGCACCAATGGGCAGCAATGGTGAGCGGCAGCAAAATGCTATGATTACCTCCTTGCAGTGCCACTTAACCCCACTGCACTATGCCAACAGACAGCAACACATCTCTTATAAACAATTCATGTCATTGCATTATCACTCTGTAATGAAAAGTATTTTAAAGTATTAGATACACTTGTATTTGTACCCAATACCATCGGGCCCAAAAATGGAATGTATCAATGCATTAACACATGCTGTCGCAAAGTCAGTTAAACAGCAATTGTACTTCATAGACTCAATACTGTCAGTCTTTAGCAATGCAGCTTGCTTTTACACACTGCTTACCTGCACGCAAACATGTGTATCTCACATGCATATGCACTTTGCTAACCGTCATGGAATCCTGTGGCTCGCTGTGCTATGGAAATGTTTATATTATGCTGTACTGCTGCTGTTTACTGTCCATTTCTTGTGCATGACATTAAATTATGTGCGGAAACATTGCAAACTAAGGGCCCTATCTAAAAGTATGTCACATATTTACAAGACATCCATGTGTCTGCACCCCCCACAAGCTCTGCAACACTGGTGTTTCAGTACTTTTTCCCACACATATGTCAACCACACTACAAAATGTAATATCAAATGTTGTGTGCTATGCAATACACATCAATCTGGTAACATGCAGAACTACAACTGTTGACCTATACACCTAAAATGTATTATCTGCGAGGCTAGTGCAGGAATCAGAATGGAACATATCCACAGGTACATAGGCAGCCTTCAACACACTTGACACTACTCATTTTGGTTTTGTCAATGGTAGATCTTGCTTAATGACCTGTGTGGACTTCTTGGATACTGGCCCCAAAGACCTGGATAAGGGATAACAGGACATAACGCCTATTTTGAGTTATCCAAGGCCTTTTATACCATCTCCCATTCATGTCTGAGTGAAGAGTGCCTATCGGGGAATTAAGCCATACAGTACTAGATGGATAGTCAACTGGCTTAATGACAGAACACACACTCTCAATGTTGGGGGCTGCACCTTCACCACAAGCTCACTCACCAGTGGAATACCAAAAGGATCTGTGCTTGGCCCTCAACTGTTTGGAAAATAATTCTTTAAAACACAGGCAACAGTAGATGGCCTGTAGTTTACCATGTTTGCAGATGACTGTTAACTGCACACACTCTAATATAGAGTCCACAGTGATGGTAACATATTACAGAAGGAGCTGACACAGACTAATGATTGGTGCCAAACTCACAGACTGAACCTTTAAGCATACAATGACTCATTGCCCCCTTTTTCAATGACATACCCTTGCTAATTATGATATACAAGCACCCTCTAAGCTCAAACACAGTGTTATGAGACTTGGGAACACATGTTGATAGCAATGTACAGTTTCATCACTATGAGCCCATAATTGTGATGCACACAATCTGCATTGAGAACATCATACATATGGACATCACATCCAATACCAGAGTAGTGATACCTCTGCTGTACTTTACCCTTATCACAACAATAATGGAGTACAATAATCACATCTGTCTGTACCTCACCAGACACCTGCAGCAATTGGAGAAAACACAGGGCTATGCCTGGAAGAATCCCAGGCCTCCAAATATGACATAAAATGAAAGACTGACATACCTGCCACTGTACTCGGTATCATACAGGCAGTTGAGAGCTGACCTATGCCTGCACTGCAGAGCAGTCTCAGACCCTGCCCTTCTGGAAATGATGGACATCTGCAATTCAAATGGGACAAGAATAATTTGTCCCAGGGTTATCAACCTAGCTTGTGACATAAACAGAATATGCTGGGGAAACAGATATATCCCACAATGATTCACACTCCTCTGTAAGACAGTCCCACTCCATGTGAATCAGTGCTCCTCGGTGACCCTGTTCAACAGCAAAACTGTGTACTGGTTGGGTGATTGTAAAGTCATCTCTGGGTTGGCACCTATGCCCCTTATGGACAGGGCTAGTTGGTGCTGCTGACAAACTTGCTCTTCTAAAATTGACTATCCAATTATGGTCAGTAAGGGTACTTGTGTTTTGACGCAGCTAGTCTACTAAACATCCTAGTTCTATTAGACTAGTGGCCTCATATTAACCTGTGAAGCTATGTTCCTATACCGGCCTCCCAACCTGTTGTCCCCCACATGGCCTGCTGATGTAATCTACTATAAGATCACCTGCACTCTTGTATAAATCAGACTTGTGTCATTGTGATTGCATAATGTACTAGGTGCTGTAGTCAGTGTACTTAGAGAGGAAGGGTTGTGTTCTCACTGCAGTTTACTTGGTGTGTGTGTGTCTAGACAGCAGGGCAGAAGTATGTATCCTACAGTTACTTCTCCAATGACATGGATTGTCAATATTTTGATACTTGCACATGCCTATACATTCATTTCATGCAGGCCTCCCAACCCCTTGTCTGCCACATAGCCTGCTGATGTCATCTACTATATGTTCATCTGCATTCCTGTATAAATTACTTGTGTAAAGGAATAGGTTCTCTGTTCTGTGAACTTAGATAGGTAGGGATTCTATTCTCAATTCTCACTGCAGTCAACAAGGTGTGTGTGTGTGTCTATGTGTGTGTTTGTGTATGTGTGTGTGTGTGTGTGTGTGTGTGTGTGTGTGTGTGTGTGTGTGTGTGTGTGTGTGTGTGTGTGTGAGAGCTGTTGATTGACATTACACAGAGCATTTTACACCAGCATGTGAGACACTGTTATATTCTCCTCAACAGACATTTCTGAATCTGCAGCTATATCACATTTTTGGATATGCAGTACTCCCACCTGGGCAGAGTCAGAGACTGGCCTGGAGGCCAGGCAGAAGGTACCTCATCCTAAACCAGACAGATTACAGTGACATGGCTTTTAATCTATCCACATATATGATGGCCTGGTTTGTTAGCTTTTTGATAAAGGCCTGTGTTGTCTCCAGCTGCTACATGTGTCTGATGAGATATATGTAGAAAAAGAGCAATATAATCTATTAGTGCTGTAAACAGGTTTGACATCAGTGCTGTCATACAATCCTAAGATCCTAGTATGATGGTGTGAATTATGAAGTGCACAATATAGGCTTTTGATAACAGTGCGGACACTTGGTGGTCAACATTCAGAGTACTATCTACCTATCTACATGTGTTCCCAATGCTTGCATCACTGGGGTTCTGCATAGCAGGACTGTTGTTAATGCTGAAATTAGCATGAAGCTCCACTTTTCAGGTGGACACATTACAAACAAACATTTCTTATTTTATTTGCACAACATATGCCTTTGTCAGCATTGAGTTGTGTGTATTAGCTCCTTCTGTACTATGTTATCACCATAGGTTGACTCAATGTTTGTATACAATATACAAGAATCAGCAAACCTGGTAAGCCTGAATACAATTCAAACACCGAAGGGACAAGCACATATCTCTGGGGTTGCCAGTGGTAACACGTCTACTGGTACAGGTTGATTCACTACTTTCACATGATGTGTTCTGTCAGTGAGCCAATCAATTACCCATCAAACTGACATAAGGTTTAATCCCCAGCATGGGAGTTTTCACAATGATACCTGCATGTGTGATTGTATCAAAACTCTAGGCCAGATCACAATAGGCAGTATGCACTGTCTTACCTTCATCCAGCCCTTTCACACAGATTCAATGTGCTGTCACAACATCACACATCACCTATGGCATGACTCAGCACACACACCTACCTGATATGGTTGAATACACAGTTCAACATACCCTCCCCATGGCCTAAGTTCCCATACAAGGGTGTACATGAACATGCATCCATCAGAGTTGGGGGAACAGCAGCTGATGCATGCATATATAGAGGCATCCTGACTCTTCTCGACTGTGAGGTAGACCAACATGTCATCATGGCCCTCTTCTACATGTACACTAGTAATATTCCAGGTGTGTGCAACAGACCTGTGTGAGTTGTTAATGTTACATCAAGTCCATTACATCTGATAGATACCATCAAAGAGGTTATCAAGGGCATGCATGATGACAATAGTATCATCTTGTGAACTTGAACAGGTCAAGGCATTTGACAGAAATACACACTGAGGTATTCAATCAGCACTGTCATATGTGGCCATAAACAGCTATATCACCAAATGGGTATACCACTGTATGACATTCTGGGCATCCCTCTATGTTGAAATCTGTGATGTGACATATCTCATGTTCAGTGATCAGGTCAATACTTCAGGGATGTCTGCTAGGCCCTTTTCTGTCCAGTAGTTAAGTGATGGACATCACAGATGACATACACATCCTGTGCCCAAACATCTGCATAGAGGACCACAGCTAGTGGGCAATCATTGACTCCAACTGTGATGCTAGTATAATACAGACAGTATTAACACATACCAAAAACTGCTGCCAAAGCCATGAGAACATCTGCATTGATGAGACATATGGAGGGATTTGTTGAATCAGGAAACAGACACACCACCCAAGTATAATGTGGACATCACACCCTTCAGTCAGACCAATAGGTATGTGGCATGTGTCCTGTGGTAGTGGGTATGTGGCACATCCACCAGCATATGGTCACAGTGCTCACTACTCCCTTGAATGTAACACAGCTACTGGGTATGTAAAGGACATGCACATCAGAGGGCATAATAACTTAATGGTTCCCAGTCTTCATCACAACAATAATTGTGTACAATGAACCCTTCTTCATGTACCTCCCTACACTTCTTCCAGTGATGTGTAACTGAAGTGCACCACCTTTGTCACAATAGGCTGTCACACATCTTATTGGCCATACCTAGGTATTCTTTCTGTGGAATATACATTACTGCCTGATGGTGCACAACACCAATCAAGTTGTTACATCAGATGCATGTGTGCTCCCTGTTCTGCTTATGCACACATAGGTCTTTGACAACATTAATGGCATGCATGTCATTTGTGACAGTGTGGATTGTGCTATACATATATATATATATATATATATATATATATATATATATATATATATATATATATACACATAGCCTGTATTGCCCATACTGTCACATACAATTATAGCAGTGTTCATCCTAACACATACAGTAGATGTTACAGTGCCAGGACAGTGTGCATTGTTGCCCGCATAGAGTGTGGATTTATCATAATAGTTGTTCAAGTGTGTGTGTCTGCAGACACATCCCTTATCACTCTAAATCACATATGTTATATCAGAGGCATGGGATTAGTGTTGGCATTATTCTGATATTGTCCATGTTTGTGGTTGGTTATTGTAATGTTTTCCATGATCCTTTACCTGTGACCACCTTGCTGGAGACCTCTGCTAAGAGTAAACTCATATTCAGGCATACTAGTTTGCACAGCTTCATAATATGGACCCTATCCCTATTGTATGTCAGATCCCTGATAGATATCCTCTGTATTATTCATGTAAGTATGCTTATCACACACATACACATCCTCCCCGTTGTTATGTTACTTTGTGTGGCAGTCACAGACAACATATTTTTAATGTACAGTCCATACTATACCATATAGATATGTTGCTCAGTGTTGCTGCTACAACCGTCTTACACTGCCAAGCCCTCTTTGGCTGTACATGAGGGAGTCTCACCTGTCCTGTTTCCATGTATTCATTACTACAGTTCATCTGTGTGTCCCTATTCAATGCACACACTTCCCCTGAGTGATCATTTTACATGGCAGTCCCATGATTGTTACAGATCATTAGCACAGTTTCAGTACAGAATGTCAGGAATGGGATATCACAATATTCTGCCCTTCAGGTACACTGTTCAGTATTGTGTTTGGACCATATACTTCACATTCATACCTCTCAACTATCCAGATATTCCCAGAATGTCCAAATGTTTTCCTTATCACATTTGTGGCTTTCTGCACTATAACTTGAATGATCTCTGCACTGGTGTTGTTGTTGTGTCTTTTGGCTTTTCCCGGTTAGGGGTTGCCACAGCGGAAGTCCAGTCCACTAATGATTGGCAGTAGATTTTTACATGCCGAGTTGCTGACCCTGATGCACAACCTTCAACGAAGGTATGCCCATTCATGCATGTCTCCACACAGAAGACGCTCTAGCTGAGAATCGAAAAGGACAACATCTTACTGAGAGGCGACAATGCTACTGCATCACCACCACCACAGTTGATCTCTGCACTGATGTGATTCAAAATTACATACATTTGAACACATACCTCTCAACTGTCCTGATTTGTGCCAAATGTCCAGATTTTGTCTTGCATTTGTGATCTTTTCCTCATTACATTTTTTTTTCTGGCAAATCAATGGCAGGTCATTGCGGAGTGAAGTCAGAAACTGATGACTGCCATTTGAATTTCAAACTTCATGCTCTTCAGGCAGTTCATATTAATGTACAGCCTATTTATTCTATTGACTTTCTAAGTTTGTAAGTGTATTATTAAATATCTGTCCCTATTTTTTGGCCTTTGTCCCCCCATCATGTATGCCTTTGTCCCCATATCTTGCTCAAAGGGGATGACAAGTATGTTTGAGTTTCATTCTACCACACGTCTATGTGACATCTATGGCAATTGTGTCCCTATTTGTGGTTAACTGTCACTGCAACATATTGGCCTTTGTGGAGATATGTTGAACTAACAGTTTCACAGCTCTCTATGAAGCCCCGGGAGTCATTGCGGCATTCCGTGCAAATCAGTGGCCCATAGATGCTCTGTTTTACAGAGAATTGATATCCGCATTTGCTGACATGGTTTCCTGGCTGGCAACAAAACCTAGCTAAGGTGCACAGTGCATCATTAATATGCATTGTGCTAACATGTAAACTCCGTGTAGGAAACAAACAATGGCAACTGCACCACAAAGTAAGAGTTAAAACCTGGCTTTATTTAACTCAAATTAAACTGATTAAGTGCTTTCATCTTCATTTTAATTTGTGTTAAATAAAGCCGAGTTTTAACTCTTACCTCATGGTGCAGTTGCTGTTGTTTGTTTCCTGGTTCTTGGCAGTGGTTTTGTATGGTTCTGAAATTCCGTGTAGGCTCTGTGCCAAGCTTACAATGAATTTATTGAATCCTGGGGTATCTATATATATATATATATATATATATATATATATATATATATATATATATATATATATATATATATATATATATAAACCAAAGCAGTGCCAATGTGAGCATATATTTTTTTTACTTTAGTTGTACTTTTGATTAGCAGTAGTCATAGCATGATGCCAATATGAACAATAAAAAAAAATAAAACATTTTAAATAAAAAGTTAACAAATTTAGGTTTCAATAGTCTAGTCCCTATTAAGCAAATATAAAATGCTGTGCTGTAAGCCAAGTCTTTATATCACAGCGTAAATAACATGGGAAATCATAACCTGAAACCTGTATACAGAACATTCATATCAGTTTAACCTATCCTGCATTCTTGTTGTATATATTTTTATGGATGACTGTCTCTCCAACTTAGAAATAGATATTTTTATTTCTGCGGGCCTGTGTTGTCCACCATTCATTTATATAGATACAGATTAAAGATGACTGAACTTCAATTTGCTCTTTTTTCCAAAATTAAAAATAAATAAATACATAAATAAATTATGGATTAGGCTGTTGTCATTATATTCTAATCCAGAAAAATAAATACACATTGACTCCAGCAAACTGTTTTGTCAACTAACAGCCAAAATGTAATGTCTATCTTTGGAAACAAGCTTACAGAAGTTCCGGCAGAATTTTGAAAATCCTAAATTGTGTTTGTTTCTGAAGCATCTTTATTTTGGAATTAATTTAATTTCCAATTATACATCTGTTAAAGTTGCAAGTGATTTCTGCAGAAACAAAACTGAAAATTATAATGCATTTTGACAGAGGGATAGTAAGGGTGGGCTGAAAGGACAACCTTCTCGAGCATAGTCTTTGGGGTGTGATCATCAGATGCTGATCTGTCTTTGGTGCTGGCATTTGGAAATGAATGCTGGTATTGCATTTGTGGTCAGAGCTGAAGGACTTCAATGCTTTATCTGTGGTTTAAACTGTGGAATCCACTTGTTTTTGCTCTTCAATATAAACATTTGAGGGGGGTACCAGATTGGGGAATGGCATGCATGAGAATGCCAGAATTTCTAGACTGGCTTGGCTGATTTTGGTTTCATGTTCTATTTTCAATGTTTACTCAGTTTTTCTCTATAATTATACCAAATAAATTATGTCATTATAGGGACAGGCAATGATTTACAAACAACTGCAAAACGTAGTCAAAAACAACATACTTCCTAAGAAGAACAGCTTCTTACTTTCTTATTTCACTACTGCATCATCCAGGGAATAAATTTCAATGTAAGATTTTTTTCACTTCCTTTCTAGAAAATAAGAAACTATTACTGATGCATTTATTATGGAAATACAGTAGTCATTGCATTAATTCAGGTAGTGAGTCGTTATGAGCTCAGTCTTTCATGATGCCACTTTAGGGATTTTCATCTCTGAGAAAAGATTCCGGATGCCATCCTTATGAATGAAATAGAAAGCAAAAACAACACAATTTTACACTTGATACTGTACCTCATTACATTCAAGTGATACCTCCAGGTGCATCTGCAGTTACCTCCTACTGATGCCTCTAGGAGTCAAATATTGCTTGTTCATATTTGTATCAACAACTCCAAAAGCATGCTATGTACACGATTTTAAAAGATTTCATCTTAAAATTTACACAAGGCCAAACTCAACTGCATTACTATTTGACCTCTGTCTAATGCAGGTAAATAGATATTAACTGTTATTTTAATGATATTAATTTATACAGATATAATTTTCACATTTTTCTAAATATCTCAACAATCAAGTAACATAGATAGAACTCCTTAGCCTCATATGAAAGCTCTCAGCTAGATGAATAAAATGCTACTATATATATGTGTAACTTGAGTGGTTGCTGGGATATTGTAAGTTGTTTACAAAATATTACAAACGTAACAAGTACTCTTTTTACTGTGACTTATACAATTTGGTTTAAGACCTAGAACCTAAAGAATACTACCACTGTAAAAATAGTTTGTGCTGAAGAGTTTGCCATTTATACTTCTTTCATAAACCCTAGGGTTCCAGAGATATGAACATTTGTTTGAAATGTGAGGACATAATCTGATTCTGTCAAAAGGCTTAGGCTCCGCCCATTGGAAGTTACAATGCAAACTTCCTGAGCCAGATTGGAGAGAATGAGTTAAATGGCTTGTAATACTGGGTTGCTTAGTCACACTACCCTTTTATTTTTAGATTTTGAAAAGGGTCTAGAGGGTCTGGACTAGTCTTTCTGTATAAAACTGACATTGTGACAATCCACAGTTTTTGTCTTGGCATCATCCCAACTCAGCTCTATATCTCACAGACCAATAAGACATGTGAAATACCACTTTTCAGTTTTTTTTGTATTCATAAGTTGCAAATACTGCCTCCAAAGCACTCTTCCTTAGATAAAATGGAAAATTAAGTACTTCTTGAAAAGACTAGAACATTCCTGAAATAGATCAGTCTAGTACACAATATCCCTTTTAACCCAAACTAATCTAATTTCTAGATTTTATGCTATCACAACTACATGTGGATTCCATATCCTATTTACCACACCCATTTTTATTTTTCCATGCTCAGAGTATCCTATTTTCCTATGCAAATTCTCTATTACCCCAGCATCCCATAATTGTTTTCTGAGTCTATATTGTGATGAAACTAAATATGGGCAATTAAAGAGAGCTCTTTACAAACCATGTTTTCTCCCCAGGTTAAAAGTTGCCAAATGACTTTATCTTTCCTGCAATTTCTATGGATAGTTCCCACCTATTGCCAAGTGACTGTAGCTTTCCCATAATTTCTATGGATGGTTCCCACCCACTTGATATACTGGCTACATCCCTAGTATGTATGGAGTGAATGGACTGACTCTGACTGAGACTCATGTATTAAAAGGACAGGTATAAAACAATACAGAAAAAAAAAACATTCCACAGTTAAGTGTAAAAAGTAAAAGGGATACCCTTAAAGGGTTTACCCAGTTACGATGTATAGTTGTTGATGCTAACCTATTAGTTTATACCTACCCTATAAGATCTTTGTACAATAGCTCACATTTGTTATTTAAAACATTGACAAAACACAAATTTCTCAAGCAAATTCTATAGGAATAACTATTCATTTGAATCAAAACTCCATTGAAAATCTACTGAGGTTGCAGCTATCGGTTTTGCCAACTGCCTCTAAAACCTGTGAGCCTTTAATCAAAGTCTGGTCATCACTTCAACTGTTTCAGCTCTTAATGAATAACTAATCCAATAAAATGATTGTGTCAGCACACAGGTTGCAAGTCCAAAAAACGTTTATTGTGTAAATTCCACAAGCGCTTTTACCCTAACTCAATTGTAGGGCTTTTTCAAGTGTAAAAACAGTGTAACTGTTCAATCAGCCATCTTTAAATAACTTCATTAAAAAAAAAGGTGCAAAAACCAGTCTTACCTAAATTTATAGTAATCACGCACATTTTTACAACTGTCAAGTTTAAAAACACAAATAAATTCAGTTTGTTTACCAAACATTAATAAACTTGATAAAACTTTGAATCAAAGTAGTATAAAATAACACAAAATAACAGTTCTATCTAAAAAAGAAGAAAAGGATGTCAAAAATTTAAAATACTTTAAAATTATGTTAAACAACAATATAAAAATGTTACTTTAATAATTGTTTCAGTGGTTGTTTTAAGTAATTATTTTGATAAATCTTCTGCTTTTTTAATCAAATAAGGCTTAATAGAAATATGCTCATTTAGCCCCGGGGGGTGGGTGGCATTCAATCTAATTTGCAAATAGGTCTCCCTACAGCATAGCCAGTTCTCCCAATCTCCTCCTTTAGGGTCAATAGGTACTTGTTCAAGAATCCCAAAACAAAAGCCAGTGTGTTTAGGCTCCATTTGTAAATGTTTACTTAATGCATTATTAATATTCCCTTTTTTATGTTATATAAATGTTCATAAATTCGTTTGTTCAATGCTCTCTCTGACTTCCCTATGTAGAAACTAGGAAAGTCTCTACACAGAGCTAAGTACACAATACCCTTAGTATGACAGTTACCCTTCATTAAGTAAATCCTACTGTTGCCATAATTTTTTTAAGGTGATGGGACTTCATCCAAAATGTATCTACAATACCCACACCTACCACACCTACTAGGTCCCTTGTCCAAAGTAGTTGTACGTCTATAATTGTTACTTTCGAACACCCTTTTCAGATTTGTTCCTGTTTTATAAACAAAGTTAGGATGATCACAAACTTTGTGTAGTATGTCCTTATTGTGCTTTAACATCTTCCAATTTCTCTGAATGAGGTCCTTAACTTCCCTTGTAATGTTACTGTGTTGAAGAACCATAGCTCTTTTAAAAGCTTGTTCACTATCCAATTCATGACCTTTTACGTTTTCCAACGGTTTCCCCAAAATAGGAGAGTATCTAGTAGCACGACCATTTATAATTTCTTCCGACACTTCCTTTATTAACATATCAGGGTAAACCCTTGAACTAAACAAATCAGAAATAAAATCAATTTCCACTAAAAAATCATCCCACTCTGATGTCTTCCTGGCCGCTCTGACCATTTGGCCCTTGACTATACTCCTTTTTTGTTTCCAGGGGTGGTCACTGTTGTAGAGGAGGTAGGAATTACTGAAAATATTTTTCGTATAAATTCTTGAGTTCAGTCCCCCATTAATTTTATCTAACCTCTCATCGAAATAATCAATTCCACCCTGGTCAAAATTAAATGTAAATTTTAAGAATCTAGTGGTGGAATTTAAAAACTCAACAAACTCCACAATAGTGTTTGCTTGTCCTTCCCAAATAATAAACAAATCGTCCAAGAAGCGTCAGTATAATTTAATGTTATTGTTGTAGAAATCTGAAAGAACCAAAAAGCTGCAACTCCCATTGTAAAAGGACAAGGTTGGAGTAGATGGGGTCACAAGCTGCCCCCATAGCTATGCCTCTAACCTGCTTGAATGTTTCCCCCTCAAAATACACAAAATTGTTTTCCAACACAATTCACATTAGTTCTAGCAACAGGTCAATATCAAAGATCAAAGTAGGCTTACTGTCCTTCAAAAGTAGCCAAAAGTAATCTAAACCCTCATCAGTTGGAATACAGGTGAATAGGTCACCCACATCAATGGTTAAAAAGTACACCTCACCTTCATAAGACTGCAGTGTCAAACCATGTAAAAAATCCCAAGAATCCTTCAACATATCCTCATACTGATCAGGGATGTGTTTAAGTGTATGGTCCAAAAAAGATGCAATAGCATATGTCTTAGACCCCTTCCCTGACACAATTGGCCTATATGGAGGGTCAGTTGTACTTTTATGGATCTTTGGAATTCCAAAGAAAGTCGCTAGTCTTGGTTTCTTAAGGGTCAACATAATACCAATCTTTTCATCCAGTCTACCTTCCATGATGAATTCTTCTATGGCTAGCTCTATTTTCCTGTAAAAGATGTTGATCTCATTCATAGAAACTGAAATGTAGACATCAACGTCCACCAGGATGTTCAAAATTTTACTAGAGTAATCAAAAGTGTTGACCAAGACCATACCGCCCCCCCTTATCGGGTTTCATAATTCGAATCCCCATGTCGTTGATTAAGTCCTCCAAGATGTGTTTTTCCCTTGTGGTCAAATTAGCCTTAAACAAAAACTTTTTCTTAATTTTTTTTATCTACACTCAGTTCGTATAAATCTGATGCACATGTCTCTTCAAACACCTGTAAAGCCGGGTGAAGAGGAGGGTTAAATGTACTAGCCTTTCTAAAGCCAGTTGTATCATAGCCATTGGTCTTCTCAAACATTAAAGCAAAATTTAATTTTCTAATGTACAGTTTTAACTCTATGAGAGTATAACAAACATCAAATCTAACCATTGGAACAAATTTAAAACCTTTTTCAAAAAGGTGAAAGTGTTCTTCATTAATCTCAATCCCACTTAGGTTAAAAATTTTAAAACCATTGTAGGAATAAGTCACTTTGTCAGAATCAATAACTATTTCCCTATTTACTTTATTGTCCAAGTTAAAAATTACACTTTTCCTTTCTTTTTGGTTTTCACTTGGTTCGTTCCTCTTCCCTTTCCCCTAGAAAAATCATGTTCTTTCAACTCTCTTTCTTCCCCTCCCTCAGCCATGTCAGTAGTAATTACCACATATTTGTCAGCATCCAGAGTGTTGGGGTTAGATGTGGAAATATAAATCACTGTGGTGGTTGGATGGTGGTGCAAAATGTCCACAATAATTTGTCTATTATTGACAATTTTTTCACCTTTTTTAGATTGTTCAACTGTTTTAGATTTGGTCAAGTCCCTTACAACTGTAGGATCAGATTGTTTGTATGAACTGTTCCTATAAATACTCCCCTTGAACACATATGCCCTATTTTCACTGTATTGTTTCAAATCCCTTTCTAACTTTCTTTTTTTTCTCTCATATATTTCTTCACATTTTCTTTCAATCCTGTAAAAACTGTTATCATAACTTTCTTTATTAAATTCAAATAACAAATCCTTTCTGATGGCTTCATCCAATTTCTCTGCTTCCTTTAACATCATATCCACCTTCATTTTAGCAAATTTTACCATCAGCTTTAAAATTTTAAAACCACATTCATCGAACACAATATTAAATTCATTAAGCATGTCCAAATCATAAGTAAAACCCTCAGGGTATTTACAAACACATAACCCTTGTGGGACAACTTTTTTTGTTAAACATTCTTCTAAATATGCAATGTCAATATTGACACATTTTATTTTATACAATTTGTTTTCCAAATCCCTAATACCATCTTTTAAAGAAGACGCTGTAAAAGAACGACCTGCCCCTTTAGACTTATTCTGGGTGCAGGAATAATTATTAAAAAAGTCTCCTTTACTTTGTACATAATCAAACCATTCTCTAACACTGTGAAAACTCCCTGATTCATTGTTAATAACGTTGTCAATCTGAGTTACAGTACCTTGGTGTACATGTACACCTTGTTGAACATTTTCAACGTCCAAAATACTATTAAGTCCACTGGTGACAACAGTAGACTCTCCCCTCCTATGGTCATCGCCCAATGTTTGTTCAAACCTTTGGGAAGTATAGTTGGTTCCACATCCCTTATGTGGAACTGAGGTAAACTCACGAAGTGTTCCAACCTGTGCCCCCAATTCACCAGCATTCGCCTGAGTGGGAACTTGTCTGTCTAGCTCCTTCTGAACCTGTGCACATGAAATAGAACCATCAGGAGGTGAAAACACTTCCAAAATATGGGCCAAGTCTGTCTTTAGACTCTGCCTTTCTGCACTAAGACCCAAAATAGCTGCCGCTACTTCCTTCTGTGAAAAAATCACATTTTCGACCTCAGGCTGCCCAAACTCTTCTTAAAATGACAATTCTCCATTAAAGACTGCCATACTCCATACGACGACCTCCACAACACAAAGCAAAAATAAAAAACAAGTGGAAAAAGATCGTAGAAACAAAGCCACTAATCCAGTAAAACAATCGTGTCAGCACACAAGTTGCAAGTCCATTAAACGTTTATTGTATAAATTCCACAAGCGCTTTCCCCCTAACTTAATTGTAGGGCTTTTTCAATTGTAAAAACAGTGTAACTGTTCAATCAGCCATCTTTAAATAACTTCATTTTAAAAAAAGGCGCCAAAACCAGTCTGACCGAAATTTAAAGTAACCATGCACATTTTTACAACTGTCAAGTTTAAAAACACAAATAAATTCACTTTGTTTACCAAACATTAATAAACTTGATCAAACTTTGAATCAAAGCAGTATAAAATAACACAAAATAACAGTTCTATCTAAAAAAGAAGAAGAAAAGGATGTCAAAAATTTAAAATACTTTAAAATTATGTTAAACAATACAATCAAAATGTTACTTTAATAATTGTTTCAGTGGTTGTTTTTAATAATTATTTTGATAAATCTTCTGCTTTTTTAATCAAATAAGGCTTAATAGAAATATGCTCATTTAGTCCCGGGGGGTGGGTGGCATTCAATTTAATTTGCCAATAGGTCTCTCTACAGCATAGCCAATTCTCCCAATCTCCCCCTTTAGGGTCAATAGGTACTTGTTCAAGAATCCCAAAACGAAAGCCAGTGTGTTTAGCCTCCATTTGTAAATGTTTACTTAATGCATTGTTAATATTCCCTTTTTTATGTTATATAAATGTTCATAAATTCATTTGTTCAATGCTCTCTCTGACTTCCCTATGTAGAAACTAGGACAGTCTCTACACAGGGCTAAGTACATAATACCCTTAGTATGACAGTTACCCTTCTTTACGTAAATCCTACTGTTGCCATAATTTTTTAAGGTGATGGGTACTTCATCCAAAATGTATCTACCATACCTACTAATTCCCTTGTCCAAAGTAGTTGTACGTCTATAATTGTTACTTTCGAACACCCTTTTCAGATTTGTTCCTGTTTTATAAACAAAGTTAGGATAATCACCTACTTTGTGTATAAGTCCTTATTGTGCTTTAACATCTTCCAATTTCTCTGAATGAGGTCCTTAACTTCCCTTGTAATGTTACTGTGTTGAAGAATCATAGCTCACTTCATGACCTTTTATAGTTTCCAATGGTTCCCCCAAATAGGAGAATATCTAGTTGCACGACCATTTATAATTTCTTCCGACACTTCCTTTATTAACCTATCAGGGTAACCCCTTGAACTAAATAAATCAGAAATAAAATCAATTTCCACTAAAAAATCATCCCACTCTGATGTCATCCTGGCCACCCTGACCATTTGGTCCTTGACTATACTCCTTTTTTGTTTCCATGGGTGGTCACTGTTCTTGGGGAGGTAGGAATTACTGAAAGTATTTTTCCTATAATTTCCTGATTTCAGTCCCCCATTAATTTTATCTAACCTCACATCTAAATAATCAATTCCACCCTGGTCAAAATTAAATGTAAATTTTAAGAATCCAGTGGTGGAATTTAAAAACTCAACAAACTCCACAATAGTGTTCGCTGGTCCTTCCCAAATAATAAACAAATCGTCCAAGAAGCGTCAGTATAATTTGATGTTATTGTTGTAAAAATCTGAAAGAAACAAATGCTGCAACTCCCATTGTAAAAGGACAAGGTTGGCGTAGATGGGGGCACAAGCTGCCCCCATAGCTACACCTCTAACCTGCTTGAAAGTTTCCTGCTCAAAATGCACAAAATTGTTTTCCAACACAATTCTCATTAGTTCTATCAACAGGTCAATATCAAAGCTCAAGGTAGACTTACTGCCCTTCAGAAGTAGCCAAAAGTAATCTAAATCCTCATCAGTGGGAATGCAGGTGAATAGGTCAACCACATCAATGGTTAAAAAGTACATCTCACCTTCATAAGACTGCAGTGTCAAACCACGTAAAAAATCCCAGGAATCCTTCAACATATGCTCATACTGATCAAGAATGTGTTTAAGTGTATGGTCCAAAAAAGATGCAATGGCATATGACTTAGATCCCTTCCCTGACACAACTGGCCAATATGAAGGGTCAGTTGTATTTTTATGGATCTTTGGAATTACAAAAAAAGTCGCTAGTCTTGGTTTCTTAATGGTCAACATAATACCAATCTTTTCATCCAGTCTACCTTCCATGATGAATTCTTCTATGGCTAGCTCTATTTTCCTGTAAGAGATGTTGATCTCATTCATAGAAACTGAAATGTAGACATCAACGTCCACCAGGATGTTCAAAATTTTACTAGAGTAATCAAAAGTGTTGACCAAGACCATACCGTCCCCCTTATCGGGTTTCATAATTCAAATCCCTGTGTCGTTGAGTAAGTCCTCCAAGATGTGTTTTTCCCTTGTGGTCAAATTAGCCTTAAACAAAAACTTTTTCTTAATTTTTTTATCTACACTCAGTTCATATAAATCTGATGCACATGTCTCTTCAAACACCTGCAAAGCCTGGTGGAGAGGAGGGTTAAATGTACTAGCCTTTCTAAAGCTGGTTGTATCATAGCCATTGGTCTGCACAAACATTAAAGCAAAATTAAATTTTCTAGTGTACAGTTTTAACTCTATGAGAGTATCACAAACATCAAATCTAACTGCTGGAACAAATTTAAAACCTTTTTCAAAAAGGTGAAAGTGTTCTTCATTAATCTCAATTCCCATTTAGGTTAAAAATTTTAAAACCATTGTAGGAATAAATCACTTTGTCAGAATCAATAACTATTTCCCTATTTACTTTATTGTCCAAGTTAATCATTACACTTTTCCTTTCTTTTTTGTTTTCACTTGGTTCCTTCCTTTTCCCTTTCCCCCAGAAAAATCCTGATCATCCAACTATCTTTCTTCCCCTCCCTCAGCCATGTCAGTAGTAACTACCACATCTTTGTCAAAATCCACAGTGGTGGGGTTAGGTGTGGAAATATTAATCACTGGGGTGGTTGGATTGTGGTGCAAAATGTCCACAGTATTTTGTCTATTATTGACAAATATGTCACCTATTTTAGATTGTTCAACTGTTTTAGATTTGGTCAAGTCCCTTACAACTGTAGGATCAGTCTGTTTGTATGAATTGTTCCTATAAATTCTCCCCTTGAACACATAAGCCCTATTTTCACTGTATTGTTTCAAATCCCTTTCTAATTTTCTTTTTTTTTTCTGTCATATATTTCTTCACATTTTCTTTCAATCCTGTAAAAACTGTTATCATAACTTTCTTTATTAAATTCAAATAACAAATCCTTTCTGATGGCTTCATCCAAATTTTCTGCTTCCTTTAACATCATATCCACCTTCATTTTTGCAAATTTTACCATCAGCTTTAAAATTTTAAAACCACATTCATCCAACACACTACTAAATTCATTAAGCATTTCCAAATCATAAGTAAAACCCTCAGGGTATTTACAAACACATAACCTTTGTGGGACAACTTTTTTTGTTAAACATTCTTCTAAATATGCAATGTCAATATTGACACATTTTATTTTATACAATTTGTTTTCCAAATCCCTAATTCCATCTTTTAAAGAAGATGCTGTAAAAGAACGACCTGCCCCTTTAGACTTATTTTGGTGGCAGGAATAGTTATTAAAAAAGTCTCCTTTACTTTGTACATAATCAAACCATTCTCTAACATTGTGAAAACACCCTGATTCATTGTTAATAACTTTGTCAATCTGAGTTACAGTACCTTGGTGTACACATACACCTTGTTGAACATTTTCAACATCCAAAATACTATTAAGTCCACTGGTGACAACAGTAGACTCTCCCCTCCTATGGTCGTGGCCCAATGTTTGTTCAAACCTTTGGGAAGAATGGTTGGTTCCACATCCCTTATGTGGAACTGAGGTAAACTCACAAAGTGTTCCAACCTGTGCCCCAAATTCACCGGCATTCACTTGAGTGGGAACTTGTCTGTCTACCTCCTTCTGAAACTGCGCACATGAAATAGAACCATCAGGAGGTGAAAACACTTCCAAAATACCGGCCAAGTCTGTCTTTAGTCTCTGCATTTCTGCACTAAGTCCCAAAATAGCTGCCGCTACTTACATCTGTGAAAAAATCACATTTTTGACCTCAGGCTGCCCAAACTCTTCCTCAAATGACAATTCTCCATTAAAGACTGCCATACTCTGTATGCTGACCTCCACAACAGAAAACAAAAATAAAAAACAAGTGGAAAAAGATCGTAGAAACAAAACCACAAATCCATTAAAACGATCATGTCAGCACACAGGTTGCAAGTCCATTAAATGTTTATTGTATAAATTCCACAAGCGCTTTCACCCTGACTCAATTGTAGTGCTTTTTCAATTGTAAAAACAGTGTTACTGTTCAATCAGCCATCTTTAAATAACTTCATTTTAAAAAAAGGCGCCAAAACTAGTCTGACCTAAATTTAAAGTAACCACGCACATTTTTACAACTGTCAAGTTTAAAACACAAATAAATTCATTTTGTTTACCAAACATTAATAAACTTGATAAAACTTTGAATCAAAGTCGTATAAAATAACACAAAATAACAGTTCTATCCAAAAAAGAAGAAAAGGATGTCAACAATTTAAAATACTTTAAAATTATGTTAAACAATACAATCAAAATGTTACTTTAATAATTGTTTCAGTGGTTGTTTTAAGTAATTATTTTGACAAATCTTCTGTTTTTTTAATCAAATAAGGCTTAATAGAAATATGCTCATTTAGTCCCGGGGGGTGGGTGGCATTCAATCTAATTTGCCAATAGGTCTCCCTACAGCATACCCAATTCTCCGAATCTCCCCCTTTAGGGTCAATAGGTACTTGTTCAAGAATCCCAAAATGAAAGCCAGTGTGTTTAGGCTCCATTTGTAAATGTTTACTTAATGCATTATTAATATCCCCTTTTTTATGTTATATAAATGTTCATAAATTCGTTTGTTCAATGCTCTCTCTGACTTCCCTATATAGAAACTAGGACAGTCTCTACACAGGGCTAAGTACACAATACCCTTAGTATGACAGTTACCCTTCTTTAAGTAAATCATACTGTTGCCATAATTTTTTAATGTGATGGGTACTTCATCCAAAATGTATCTACAATACCCACACCTACCACACCTACTAGTTCCCTTGTCCAAAGTAGTTGTATGTTTATAATTGTTACTTTCAAACACCCTTTTCAGATTTGTTCCTGTTTTATAAACAAAGTTAGGATGATCACAAACTTTGTGTATTAAGTCCTTATTGTGCTTTAACATCTTCCAATTCCTCTGAATAAGGTCCCTAACTTCCCTTGTAATGTTACTGTGTTGAAGAACCATAGTTCTTTTAAAAGGTTGTTCACGATCCACTTCATGACCTTTTACAGTTTCCAATGGTTTCCCCCAAATAGGAGAATATCTAGTTGCACAACCATTTATAATTTCTTCCGACACTTCCTTTATTAACCTATCAGGGCAACCCCTTGAACTAAATAAATCAGAAATAAAATCAATTTTCACTAAAAAATCATCCCACTCTGATGTCATCCTGGCCACTCTGACCATTTGGCCCTTGACTATACTCTTTTTTTGTTTCCAGGGGTGGTCACTGTTTTAGGGGAGGTAGGAATTACTGAAAGTATTTTTCCTATAAATTCTTGATTTCACTCCCCCATTAATTTTATCTAACCTCACAAGTAAATAATCAATTCCACCTTGGTCAAAATTAAATGCAAATTTTAAGAATCCAGTGGTGGAATTTAAAAACTCAACAAACTCCACAATAGTGTTCGCTGGTCCTTCCCAAATAATAAACAAATCGTCCAAGAAGCATTGGTATAATTTGATGTTATTGTTGTAAAAATCTGAAAGAAACAAATGCTGCAACTCCCATTGTAAAAGGACACGGTTGGCGTAGATGGGGGAACAAGCTGCCCCCATAGCTACGCCTCTAACCTGCTTGAAAGTTTCCCCCTCAAAATACACAAAATTGTTTTCCAACACAATTCTCATTAGTTCTATCAACAGGTCAATATCAAAGCTCAAGGTAGATTTACTGTCCTTCAAAAGTAGCCAAAAGTAATCTAAACCCTCATCAGTTGGAATACAGGTGAATAGGTCAACCACATCAATGGTTAAAAAGTACACCTCACCTTCATAAGACTGCAGTGTCAAACCACATAAAAAATCCCAAGAATCCTTCAACATATGCTCATACTGATCAGGGATGTGTTTAAGTGTATGGTCCAAAAAATATGCAACGGCATATGTCTTAGACACCTTCCCTGACACACTTGGCCTATATGGAGGGTCAGTTGTACTTTTATGGATCTTTGGAATTCCAAAGAAAGTCACTAGTCTTGGTTTCTTAATGGTCAACATAATACCAATCTTTTCATCCAGTCTACCTTCCATGATGAATTCTTCTATGACTAGCTCTATTTTCGTGTAAGTGATGTTGATCGCATTCGTAGAAACTGGAATGTAGACATCAACGTCCCCCAGGATGTTCAAAATTTTACTAGAGTAATCAAAAGTGTTGACCAAGACCATACCGCCCCCCTTATCGGGTTTCATAATTCGAATCCCCATGTCGTTGAGTAAGTCCTCCAAGATGTGTTTTTCCCTTGTGGTCAAATTAGCCTTAAACAAAAACTTTTTCTTAATTTTTTTATCTACACTCAGTTCATATAAATCTGATGCACATGTCTCTTCAAACACATTTAAAGCCAGGTGGAGAGGAGGGTTAAATGTACTAGCCTTTTTAAAGCTAATTGTATCATAGCCATTGGTCTGCTCAAACATTAATGCAAAATTTGATTTTCTAGTGTACAGTTTTAACTCTATGAGAGTATCACAAACATCAAATCTAACTGTTGGAACAAATTTAAAACCTTTTTCGAAAAGGTGAAAGTATTCTTCATTAATCTCAATTCCCACTTAGGTTAACAATTTTAAAACCATTGTAGGAATAAGTCACTTTGTCAGAATCAATAACTATTTCCCTATTTACTTTATTGTCCAAGTTAATCATTACACTTTTCCTTTCTTTTTTGTTTTCACTTGGTTCCTTCCTCTTCCCTTTCCCCCAGAAAAATCCTGTTCGTTCAACTCTCTTTCTTCCCCTCCCTCAGCCATGTCAGTAGTAACTACCACATCTTTGTCAGCATCCGCAGTGGTGGGGTTAGGTTTGGAAATATTAATCACTGGGGTGGTTGGATTGTGGTGCAAAACGTCCACAATAATTTGTCTATTATTGACAAATTTTTCACCTATTTTAGACTGTCCAACTGTTTTAGATTTGGCCAAGTCCCATACAACTGCAGGATCAGTCTGTTTGTATGAACTGTTCCTATAAATTCTCCCCTTATTTTCACTGTATTGTTTCAAATCCCTTTCTAATTTTCTTTTTTTTCTCTCATATATTTCTTCACATTTTCTTTCAATCCTGTAAAAACTGTTATCATAACTTTCTTTATTAAATTCAAATAACAAATCCTTTCTGATGGTTTCATCCAATTTCTCTGCTTCCTTTAACATCATATCCACCTTCATTTTAGCAAATTTTACCATCAGCTTTAAAAGGTTAAAACCACATTCATCGAACACACTATTAAATTCATTAAGCTTGTCCAAATCATAAGTAAAACCCTCAGGGTATTTACAAACACGTAACCCTTGTAGGACAACTTTTTTTGTTAAATATTCTTCTAAATATGCAATGTCAATATTGACACATTTTATTTTATACAATTTGTTTTCCAAATCCCTAATTCCATCTTTTAAAGAAGACTCTGTAAAAGAACGACCTGCCCCTTTAGACTTATTTTGGTGGCAGGAATAATTATTAAAAAAGTCTCCTTTACTTTGTACATAATCAAACCATTCTCTAACATTGTGAAAACGCCCTGATTCATTGTTAATAACGTTGTCAATCTGAGTTACAGTACCTCGGTGTACACGTACACCTTGTTGAACATTTTCAACATCCAAAATACTATTAAGTCCACTGGTGACAACAGTAGACTCTCCCCTCCTATGGGTGTCGCCCAATGTTTGTTCAAACCTTTGGGAAGAATGGTTGGTTCTACATCCCTTATGTGGAACTGAGGTAAACTCACAAAGTGTTCCAACCTGTGCCCCCAATTCACCGGCATTCGCCTGAGTGGGAACTTGTCTGTCTTCCTCCTTCTGAACCTGCTCACACGAAATAGAACCATCAGGAGGTGAAAACACTTCCAAAATACCAGCCAAGTCTGTCTTTAGATTCTGCATTTCTGCACTAAGTCCCAAAATAGCTGCTGCTACTTCCTTCTGTAAAAAAAATCACATTTTTGACCTCAGGCTGCCCAAACTCTTCCTCAAATGACAATTCTCCATTAAAGACTGCCATACTCTGTACTTCGACCTCCACAACACAAAAAAAAATAAAAAACAAGTGGAAAAAGACCGTAGAAACAATACCACTAATCCAATAAAACGACCATGTCAGCACACTCGTTGCAAGTCTATAAAATGTTTATTGTATAAATTCCACAAGCGCTTTTACCCTAATTCAATTGTAGGGCATTTTCAAGCGTAAAAACAGTGTAACTGTTCAATCAGCCATCTTTTAATAACTTCATATTAAAAAAAGGTGCCAAAACCATTCTGACCTAAATTTAAAGTAACCACGCACATGTTTACAACTGTCAAGTTTAAAAACACAAATAAATTCACTTTGTTTACCAAACATTAATAAACTTGATAAAACTTTGAATCAAAGTAGTATAAAATAACACAAAATAACAGTTATATCTAAAAAAGAAGAAGAAAAGGATGTCAAAAATTTAAAATACTTTAAAATTATGTTAAACAATACAATCAAAATGTTACTTTAGTAATTGTTTCAGTGGTTGTTTTAAGTAATTATTTTGATAAATCTTGCTTTTTTAATCGAATAAGGCTTAATAGAAATATTGTCATTTAGTCCCGGGAGGTAGGTGGCATTCAATCTAATTTGCCAATAGGTCTCCCTACAGCATAGCCAATTCTCCCAATCTCCCCCTTTAGGGTCAATGGGTACTTGTTCAAGAATCCCAAAACGAAAGCCAGTGTGTTTAGACTCCATTTTTAAATGTTTACTTAATGCATTATTAATTATTCCCTTTTTATGTTATATAAATGTTCATAAATTCGTTTGTTCAACGCTCTCTCTCTGACTTCCCTATGTTGAAACTAGGACAGTCTCTACACAGGGCTAAGTACACAATACCCTTAGTATGATAGTTATCCTTCTTTAAGTAAATCCTACTGTTGCCATCATTTTTAAGGTGATGGGTACTTCATCCAAAATGTATCTACAATACCCACACCTACCACACCTACTAGTTCCCTTGTCTATAGTTGTACATCTATAATTGTTACTTTTGAACACCCTTTTCAGATTTGTTCCTGTTTTATAAACAAAGTTAGGATGATCACCTACTTGGTGTACTAAGTCCTTATTGTGCTTTAACATCTTCCAATTTCACTGAATGAGGTCTTTAACTTCCCTTGTAATGTTACTTGTTAATACAAGCTGTAGAACATATATCACAGTAAACAGTATACAAGGAGCAAACTACATTTATGAAACTGTTGGACTCACTCTAACACAGTCTAGAGTAATGTCTCTGATGTCTCACACCCACACCGCAGTCTGCTCTGCCCTGTCCATGTACACGCAAACTTTGCCTTGGTTGCTCCACAGAGGACACTGATGGGTGACAACACCATATTAACATGAATCAGCATGACAGTCAATTGAATGTCTTGTTGTGACTAGCAGGATCAGTGCAGATGGGCCACTAGTAGAACTCTGTGCATGTTGGACCATAGACACTGATGATCAATGGACAATGCTGGTTCAGTGGAGAGGTGGCCTTCCTATCCCATATTGCAATCAGTAGAAAACAGTCAGGACAAACACATAACCCTGCTTCTACTACAGCATTACTGTAGTACAGTAGAAGCCAGGATGTCTAGTGATAGTGCCAAAGCTAGCACACAATCATTTTTGAGCAGCCAAATGCTACCATTACCACACCGTGTCTATGCTCCTGTCTTTCATGCATCTCAATTAGCTGGTGTGCAACACAATCTGTGGCACATGTAAATGCATGGATGTCTGACCAATGATGTTACTGGGAATGTTCATTTACCTGCAGCAGGAGAGCACACCCACTGACACGTGGCTGTGCACACCACCTGCAAACCTACATCTTCATCCTGTTTCAGCGTGTTGTGGGGAACTGGCAACATAGGCAGCAGTCTCTTGGGACTGTCAGTTAATGGCCTCATTCTGTTCAACATCCAATGTCCTATCATTGCCAAAATAGCCAGACAAGTATACCTTCATGTTTGAGTCTACAGTTGCATCAACACCACAGTCAACATCATTGTCAACACCTTGGATGGACTCTGTCAACACATCAGTGTCCTGTGTGCCAGGGGCTATGCTACCATTCTGAGACACATCAGATTCCAGATCATGATCATGGGGTGTGCTGATGGAAGATACATATAACGGATGTGCTATAAGAAGAAACAGCTGACACAGATCAGGACAATGTGCTTACATCACTCTGAATAGATATTCTATAACCAGACTGCTTAATGGTGTCTTCCTATAGTCAGTGTAAACTTATCTATTTTTCTTTATCTTGTGTTATCACTTAATTTTTGTATCATAAATGACTTCTTGTACATGAAAATGTAAATGTCACTCTTCTGTAACTATAAAGTTGTACTTTTTCAAATCTTGTGTTTGTAATATGTGGAGCATTTCTCCCTGGGCCTCCACTGAAAAAGGACTTGTGTGCAGTCGCACTTTCTGGTAAACAAATGTAAAATAAAATAAATAAATAAAATAAATAAATCAGGTGCTGGATAGCATCAGAGATATAATATACATACTGTATTTCACTGCAATGTAACAAATAATGACTTTACATGAGGTCTTCTTATGTATGTCTCATGACATCTACATAACATGGAGTATACAATTAAGTTGCATAGCCAACATACATGACATATGTAAGGAATACAAACAAAATGCACATCTGGCAACTCCTCATGGTAGTTGTTGAATAGGGATGAAATTCAATTATTGTAGGGAAAAAAAATCAGCATTAGTGATCACATCATTGCCACCATTAACCACTTGAACACAGTTAAACATACAGAAGGTTTGACATTCACATACCACGTGTTTGTGCAGTTGATGGGGTTGATGCAGTCTAGCCTAGGAATGGGAAGAAAGACACAGTATTAATGAAGGACATTAACAGGAGTAACAGCAATGACGTATGAAAGATAGTTAATAGCACCATTGACAGACTCCCACTGTGGAAAGTTTGTGGGTTGTACTGTTGATCCTGCAGTGGGAAAGTAAAGAGAAAGACAGCACAGTTATGTATTTAGCAGAAATAATACTGACAGCATCACATATACAACATAGTAACAGGGGCTGCAGATACTCACATGATGGATATTAAACCTGCAGGCCAGATGAACCTGTGTTGAAAAATATTAATGTCATGTATCATATGTGTGCTACACATTGATGTAAGCTATGAACCTGTTGCAGTAACATATCTGTCTGACTGAATGTGAACCTGCATGGCTTGTACCCACACTGGATGTATCTGCAGTGCACAATGTTTGGGAAATAACAATATGACAGTAGACAGCAGTAGTATGAAATGAGGCTGATGCAATAACTGGTAGTGGACACAGTATAATAGTATGAAGACACTCACCTGACATTCCCTGGTGGTGTTTCAAAGTAAATGGACCTGTGAATATTAATGCAGGCAGCATTACACCTGTTGGGTGGACTGTTCTTTCTGTACTGCAGTTGCATGACTACATATCATCAAACATATGTTCATCATCATCTCCATGTGTGGATCTGTGTGCATGTCTCAAATGTGTTGCTGTAAATCAAAAATGATAAAATAAGAATATGCATGCTGTAGCAATATGCAGTGATTTTCTTTATACTCAGCCATATCATGGAAATAAAGACATACATGTTAGACCAGGAACTCCAGCTTTTATTCCACCCCTGGGTATGTGTCGCTCCCCTCTTACTGCCTGCAGCAAGGCCAGAAATATTGTGATGTCATCAGAGGGGTGAAATGTAGTCCGCCACCAGTGGCATCCCTCCATCTCTCTCATATCATTTTAATCTATTGGCTGTATAAAGGATTATGTCTGAGCAGGATAATCTACAGGCATCACGGGATCTGTTGTGACACCCAACCACATATATCATGTTGGTGAGGTCAGTCTAGATTTCATTTCTCTAAAGTGTATTGCCAGAATGGCCAATCAGCCACTGTCCATGTTGTCAGAGAGTATCAAGTATAAGTTCATTTTCCTTTGGGGAGAAATTGTCACCCCTAGGGCAGCTGGCCATGTGAAAGACAGTGATATGCATATGATCATATTTCTATGTGAGCCTATTTATGCAGATGATTTTGTGGACAGTGTATGTCAACATAAACAGTATACATTCCTGTACAATGCAAAAGTCTATGAAACACTGACTGTGACAAATACTAGTGTGTCATATAAAGAGTAACAGTGCCTTCATAAATAACATTTGCAAAATAAACATACATTGAAATAACTTCAGAATCTATTTGTGAACTCCTCATACAACATACATGGAGGTCAAAAGACAACAGCATCATGTGGCAGGAATCAGCACACATTTCTCATGAAAATGCTACACAAACTAACAATTGAACAACATACAGAAAGTGTTGACAAGCCTCATGGCAGGCCATAGACAGTACAGACCCTTTGTATACTGAGCCAGTAGTGATAAGACCTTTGTTAAGAAACATCAATGCAAACATATCCGTAACAGCAAAATAACATAGTATTAACACTTTGCTTAAAACACATACATGAAGAAATATCCATAATATCAAAAGAACGTAGTACATATAAATAGTGTTGGCCTCTGTAGGTTTCTGTAGTTACATCAGAGAGTGCAAGGAATTATTAGTAAAAAGTACTGATGATTTATAAATCTGTCTTTATATAATGTTCATATTTGCAATGTCATTCTGTCTATACAACTGCATATGTGAATTAAATCAGTTAATTAAAATAACATCTGTATGCACAAAAGTGAATCAAACATCAGTCTAGTAACTTACAACAATGTCTGTTAAAGCTCACATTTTCACTAAAAATAAATTTAAACAGGTACTTCATGAGAATTACTTAGTTTAACAGATGTCATAATCACCAAAACAGAAATGCTATCACTTGCCAGAGTACCTCTTACTCTGAATCACAGAAACTAAGTGCACCTAATGTGCACCCATCTTTAAGTACCATTTGTGCAATATGTAATTAATGAGGATCATTAAAATTCTAGGTTTTGGAATCTCATTTGCGCACCCACTTGTAAATTGGCTACATGCATCATAACACTCAGGTGTACTGCATAAACAACCAATAAGTATTGATAAATGGTACTAAGTGCAGCATGTGCCAGTTATCTTCTAACGATGTGATTACATGATATCAGCACCACTTTCAGATAATGACTTTGATGCATTTACAGATCAGACCATTGCTACCTGCAAACTGAACTAAGAAAAAAGCATTCTGAATACCACAGATGCATCTTTAATGACAAACACAAGTTTCACACACAAAAAAAGCTTTCGTTACAAGAGCTTCCTCAAGTGCAACTTCCTGTTGCATACATCACATCCTTAAATATATGTCCCATAAATGTTTGAAATTTCTATATTTATGTGTTCTCTGCAGGAATTCAAATAAATATCAGCAGTACCATTTTGTTAAAATGAAACAACTGCTTCTTGTTAGTATAATGTGTAAGGAAATGGGCTGGCGTGTCTACATTAAACATGCAGTGGGTTCTGATCCATATAGAGGAAACATATCTGAACCTGTTCTCTTGGTTTACTTCACTCATAGTATTTCTTTAGAGAAGCATTTTCCACTTACTGATATTAATGTTTATTTTAGCATAGTTACAAATGCCTGAATCAGTCATCAAATCCCTGTGAATATGCCTGCAATCTGTAATGCTCTACTAACATTAGCCTGGGGATATAATAAACTCTGTGTAGGCTTAGTGCGAAACCTACATGGACTTTACATGTTTGCATGGTAACCAGCAGGACTACTTACATCTGCATGCCACGCACCACATTTAAACATAAACAAATGGGGTTTTCTGGCCGGCAACAGTGTTGCCAGCCAGGAAACTATGTAAAACAACATGGACAACAGCAGATATGGAACCCTGTTTACTTACGGGCAGACTAGGTCTGCAGGATTGCACAGAAAGCCACAATGACTACCAGGTCTTTATTAATAAAGCAATGTACATAGTTCCAACACATTACATGAAAGTGTAGAGTATTGTGGAAACCTGTTTCAGGCATACTGAATAAAAGTTGTGTAAATGACCAGTAAGGCTACATTGACTGCATTATAAACAAATAGTAAGGGGAAGTGTGTATATTGAAAAGGGACACAGATGAATTGTAGGAATGAACAAAGGGAAAGAGAATAGGTGAATCATAATAATGTACAGCAGAGGAGGGCATGTCATTGAAGACAGTGGCAGCATGAACACTATTCACATATTGACATGATGGGTCTATATTACGTAATCAAAGAGGCACTTCTTCGAATACGTAATAATCGACACCAAAAGACTGAAATCTCAAAATCGTGAATGGCGATGTCCGCAAATTTCTTCCCAGTGAAAAAATTCAGTTGGCCATTCCTGGGGTTTACCCTTTTCCCCAACATAGAGCGATCTTGGAGTTGGTATATTTACTAGGGGGGTGGGGGGCACAACCACCCATGTCGGGTGGTGGGGGGTGAAGCCCCCCACTTAAATTAGATTTGAAGTGTGTGTGTTGTGTTTACAGCCCCGCAATTTTTTCCTAGGGAAAAATTTGCGGACGTGGCCATTCGCGGTTTTGGGATTTTGGTCTTTTGGTGTTGATTATTACATATTTTAAGAAGTGTCTCTTCAATTAAGTAATATAAACCTGACATGATATAGTACTGACTGCACAGTTATTTATATTATATGACTGTTACACAAGTTGATGTATCACTGGAAAAGATTCTCTGTTATATAAGCATCCTGACATGAACAATGGAGAGCACATCTATCAGGGATGGTATACAATAGGGATGAGGTGTATATTTTGAATCTGTGCAAAATGAGTTTCCTGAATGTGACTGCAATGTCAGCACAGGTCTCAACTAAGTGGGACACATAGTAACAGGCTAAATAACAACTGTAGACAGAAGCATGCACAATCAGTACAATATCAGAATAATATCACCAGTAATCCCTTATCTGTGACATAACATCCGTGATTGTGAATGCTCATAGACAGTTCTGCAAGAACATACTTGTACAACTATTATGATTTATCAGCAATCACTGAAGGTAATCAAGCATACCTTCCTCAAAATTTAACATCTGCCAGAGGTATTAGGAGTGATACTGTCACACCTGCATTTTCAATTACAAAAAATCCTGGCTATTTGACAGGTGTGCATGCCATACATATTCCACAATCAACACTGTCATGAATGCAAACCATACCATCAATGTTATCTATCAGCTATATATTTACTGTGTGCATCACAGGAATACATATCACACATGCACCTTGCATAATACATTGGTGGGGGTTCTGCCCCATCAACCAGTAATGTGTATGCAACAAAAAGAATACTTTGGTATGGCCAATATGATATTTGGGAGCTCACTGTGGAAAATATGGTACACTTGAGTAACTCACCCTGAAAGTATGTTGTGAGATACATGAAAAATTGTGCATTGCACTCAATTATTGGTGTGATGAGGGCTGAGAACTTTGGAACTATAATACCCTTTGATGTGGATGTCCCACTCGTACTCTGGAGTTGTGTTACATACAAGGGGGTAGTCACAACTGTGGGCACATGCTTCTGGACATCCTGCATACCATCTACCTTGTGTTGAAGTATGGATCCAAGCATGTCTGGTAGGTCCATATTTTGAGTCACTCTATCGGTAACCTGTGATGTTATCAGGGCCCATTGATTCTGTGTTATTAGCCATAGGATGCACATGGATGTGCTGCCCTCCTTAGAAAACAAACTGACTAATGTTTGCATGTATAGTGTGGTTGATGGTCCGTTGTGATAAGGTGGTGACATGTAAGACAAACTGTCAGCTAGCAGATTGTCTATTTCCTCTGGTTGGGTATGTCTGGTGGCATCCACATGCAGATCTGTGCTTAGTTGTGTATTCCACTTAACATTTCAAATTTAGTGAATGAATTATTTGTGAAAGACCTAAAAATACAGCCTTGGTCATTCATCACATTCCACACACTGATACTATGCACATGGTTGTACAACTGTACCAATGTCATGTGCTTACATCAATTGCACAACTTATGCTTATATATATTTCATGGGCAAGCTATGTTAGAGCAGCCTGATGTCATATCAGGGCATATTAAAGATCACTTGTTTGTGGTCCATGCATAACAATTCCTGACACAAATTCTAATAGTTACATGACCGTGCCGCTGACCACCTTGATAATCTTTAGGTATAGTAACACAACTGCATATACAATGAATTCCACAGGGTTGCAACTGTATCAAAACATGTGATAGATTGGTTGTGCATATCACGCAATAACATGTGTATGAGACAAGACTTATGTGGCAATGTAATCGATATGAATTCATATTGATGTGTGCCACAGAGCATATAATGATGTATTTAGAAATATGGACACCTATGCTATACTGCATGTGTCACTGTGATGGCAGAATGTAAACTGTATATTAGGCTTGATCTGCTCCACTACAGCAACACATGTCCTAATACACCAACAATACACATACAAGTGTATCATACCATGTCAACGGTTCTCAGGGGGCAAATTACCACAGCTGTTATACAAGGAGCATGTAATACTATGGTATCTATAGCTATCAATACATTAGCTCACATCACAGATTGTAATATCCTCTTGTAACCATACTGTACATCCACACCTCAATATAGCATATATCAGTGACAGCAACATTGACCTGTCATTTGTTAATAGGGTCACAGGATATTGATAGGCTAATGGCATACTGTACATCCACACCTCAGTATTGCATGTATCAATGACAGCAACATTGACCTGTCAACTATTGATAGGGTCACAGGATATTGATAGGCTAATGGCCAACATCACATGAAATCCTAACCAATATTATACCCTGTAAAAACACTATATCTGTATTATGGAAGATAGGCCTATTGTGCATATGTGTATACTTATTTGATTGCATTACATCCAGCCACTATCTGTATGGGATATGTGCACCACACATGACAGAATTAGCAATCACACACCCAGTGGTCTTGAGATGCCTTGCAGAAGATCATGGCAGGACTCTGATTCATGATGTGTGTGTTCATATTTCACATGAGGACACTGTCTACTCTTATACAGGAAGAATTTCATGTGGCCAGAGAAAATAGAAGGATGCATGGGGTTATATGGAAGGTACCCCAAGTGACAGTGAAATAAAGAGCTATTCCAAAGATCAAACAATGACCATAATGTACAGTCAACAATACACACACATCAGTTGAGACTGATTTGAACATTACACCTGTGTAGGCATAGAACATGAATGCCATGTAATGTCACAGTAGCAGCACCACATATGTCTAACTGTAACACTGTCACATTGTACTTTAGGGAGTATGATAGCATCATTGCATGCTTAGGTGAACATGTTGAAAGGAGCATAGGCCATGGATGTGGAGTAACATCCTTGTGTAAAATTGTCTTAAAAGTGTTAATTGTAGGTATAGACATGCAAGTTGCCTGCTGTCAGATTAGAACACCTATATATGTAGTTAAAGTAGCTTGCAAACACAGTAGTTAATGTTACTGCTGCAGCACAGATTTGTCTTGAATACTGTCAGTCTGCATGTTACACAGTATGACATAATCATTGAATGCAACAAGATGTTCGGAGGAGGGTTGGACATAGATGTGGATTCACATATTGCTCTAAAATTGTCAACATAGTGGTTGCTGAATACACACACAGTTGACTGTAGTGGGAACTGAAGAGACAGTGCACAATTATGACTTTTATAGTGTTGCAGAATGGGCTGGGAGGTTGGCTTAATGGTTAAGGTGTTTACCTTACAGACACAAGGTGCAAGGTTTGATTCTCACTTGAGGTAATTGGCTAGACTTAAAATGGCCCACAAGGGCAGTCTAGTATGACTCTATGAACCTATGAATACTTTTTAGCTGATGATATCAGCAGATTCTGATGAAAAGAGGATGGTAATAGCAATGTCCCACATGCTGGTGTAAAACGGTCTCACACACACACACACACACACACACACACACACACACACACACACACACACACACACACACACACACACACACACACACCAGCTGGCTGCAGTAAGAACAGAACCCCTACCTAAGTACACTGACTAAAGAACTCAGTATTGAACACAAGCACAAGTCTGGCTTAGAGAGTGTTAGACAACACTTTATAAGTGATGCCATCAGCAGTGTCTGGTGAGAAGAGGCTGGTAATAGCACTGTGCCACATGCAGGTGTAAAATGGTGTATTTAATGTCAGCCAGCAAAACAAACACACAGGCACACATTAACTGTAGTAAGCACAGAAACCCTACCCAAGTACACCTTTTAGACAATTCAGTACATAGCACAAGTGCCATAGCAAAAGTCTGACTTTTACAAGGCTGCAGGACAACTTATACTGGATGTTGGAGAGAAGATGTTAGGAGGCTTGCATGAAATGGATGTGGAAGTATGTCCAGCTGTCAGAATATTAGCACTTTATGGGATTGTAGTAGTGACTGCAGGACACTCAATTATGTTGTTCTGACTAGACATACAGACACACACACTAGTTGGCTGGAGTGAGAGCAGAACCCCCTACCTAACTAAGTACATTAACTAGAGAACACTGTACTTAATGCAGACTCCATGGCACAAGTCTGACTTGTACAATGCTACAGGAGAATTTATAGTGGATGACATCTGCATTTAATATTTGAAAGAAGATGTTGGGAGACCTGAAGGAAATGGTTGTGTAGGCATGTGCAGCTGTCGAAATATTGGTACTCCATGGGATTGTACTGATGACTGCAGGATACACAGTTTTTCTCTTCTGACTGGAAAGATACAATTACACACCAGTTGGCTGCACTGAGTTTAGAATCCTCAAAACGTAGTATTTAGTGCAAACACCATGGCACAAGTCTGACTTTTGCAATGCTGTCAGACAATTTATAGTCTATGGCTTCATCACTGGATGTTTGAGAGAAGATGTTGGGAGGCCTGTATGAAATGGATGGGTAGCCATGTACAACTGTCAAGATATTAAAGATCTGCAGGTTACCATATTGATAAATGTGCAAAGTGTAGCATTTGCAGTTGTGTTTCCAATGTGCAGGTATACCATAAAAAGACAGCTTTGTAAACTATATGCAAACTGCTGTCTACATTACTACAAGTTTTAGAAACTCTGAATGTGTATTGTCAGTACAAAGATGTACATGGTATATAAGAAAGCATTTTTTTATTTATTTCTGTTGTGCAGTTGATATATTTGGGAACAAGTACTGATAGACCAAGTTTCAAGATGCAGGTAACAAATGGCTACAGTATAAATATGTGTTCTTTCCTTAAAAATTGCCTTTCCTTTGTTTGTGTTTTTACATGTACTTTAATGGGATGAAGAGTATATGGGCAGTAAACATATGTAATACATGCTATTGTACACTTTTCATAATGCACTGCCGAGCAGCTGGTTTATGCTATCAATGGCAAAGTGTTTGCACATGTGAGATACACATTTATACTGCTTTCCCCATTTGCAAGCAGTACAGCGACAAAAAGACATTCTTCCTTTCTCAGATTTTCTGTAGTGCTCTGTGCCTTCTGTGCCTTGAAATCACTTCTAGATATAGGAGAATGTATCTATTTTTAGAATGATAAATATAATTGCAATAGTATGAATGTTATTTATGAAATGTATTCTAAGAGCACACTCTCGCTATCTGGTAGATATGTGAACCAATTAAAAATTATAAAATGAGTCTGCAAGAAGACATAAACCTCCTTTATTCTATTAAGAGTGACAGTGGAAGTGAAATGCCCATCCCAGAGATCAATGGGAGAAAGCAGATAAACAATCTTTGGTGGATGATGGTTCATTACAGGATGTGTGCACAAAATCTCTCAGACAAAACACATGCACACACACAAACACACATGGATAATACAGACAGTTGCCAATTCATTTAGCAGTATGTCTTAGAGATGTGAGAGGAAAAACAGAGACACCAATGAAATTTCACACAGACATAAGGAGAAAAAATATATATTTTTATTTGTTTATTTATTTTCATTTGTTGTCCAGGATACCCTGACTGAGCTAAAGCATGTTTTCAGTAGGGGCCCTGGGATAAAAGCTGCATGGAATAAAACATGAGAAACAGAAAGCAATCAACAGCAGATATGATACTGCAAAACATTAATATCAGCAAAGAGTAACATATATAAGGATGGAGTAACATAAAACAATTTTGAGTTCAAAAACAACCAACCAAAACCTTGCTGCAGAATAATGTGTTAATGTAAACATCAATATGAGGTAAGTGCATATTATAAGTTAAGAGGGTAGGGTTATACAATAGAAAAAGTAGTAGAATATAAGCAGAGAATAAGAATGATAGTTAAAATGGAGGAGGCAGGAAGGGGGGTTGGTTTTATAACAGAAATATAAATTGCATTATAGGGAGATGATTTCAGAGATGTGGTGGGGCACAGCTGCAAGACCACCATAGTAATCAAAGTGGTAGTGATAGCTTACTCTTTTCTATGAAAGGATGAATCGAAGTAACTTGAGGCAGGACTAAGGTCTTTGAGGTGCACTGAAAGGGTAAATAGGCATAGTTGTGTGAACTGGATAGATAGGACTCCATTTTAGGGCACAGCGGACTTTTAAATTAGCAAAGATGCTATTATGTTTCTTATCATTTTTGATATGTTTAGGGATGAAGTTCCACCATCTGGCAACAGAAATTCAATAAAGAAATTGTCCATAATGATCATTTGATTTTCAAACTTGTAAGAGGTTTTGCAGATCCTGCAGAAGTGGCAATCACCCTGCCAAGAGAACCAAGAGCCATATTACTTGGCAAATGTAGTATCTCAGCCTGCAAGTTTAGTGAACTCACTTTCTTCTCAGTACCAGCTCTCTTTAAATGTATGTGATTTATCTCATCCTGTTGCATTTGTAAATGAATGTATTTTGGCTTTCTGAGACTTTAAATACTATGCTATTCAAAGTGAGAATGGAATCAACCACTAAGTTCGCAAGTTATATTTTACTTGTTATTTATGGGAGATAATATAAATCTCCAAAGAGAACTAAGTCTGGATAATATCCACACTGGAAGAGATAGGCAATAAAGGGCAAATTTAGGCCTTTTACTGAGAAACGCTATTAAGAAAATAATTAATCAACAACAGAATTGCTATTATTTGTTAGCCTTATGCTGTCTGTCATCGTTTTAATAGAAATATTTACATTAACTAAGTTACATTTCATTACTTTCTTCTTAAAATCTCCTGATAGTCATTGCTAACAATACTATTTTGTTTTCCTTGCCTCTAACAATCTGCTGACAGTATCTCATAGTTCTTTCTGACACGACTTCTGTATTGCAGAGGTAGAAAAGTATCTAATGCTATGACATTTATCCCTATGGCTTTACAGTACACAGACCAAACTGAATATGAAGAAAAAAATCCTAATTACCTTTAAGTTTATGTCTGGATATAAAATATTAAGTAAGACATGGGTTGAAAATGAAGTCACAATATCAGTCAGCAGATAAATTATTTTGTAAAAAAAAAAGATAGTATATCAATTTGTTTAGTGACTGGCATCAAAAATACAAAATAAATTATAATCTCTTTGCACGTCTTTAGTAAGTGCAAGTTTAGATAAGAGCCATACTAACATCTGATCATCTTATAATAGGATGGTAGTATTTTGTAAAATAATTAATGCCAAATGTCTCTCCAGATGTGATATCCATACTTATCACAGATGTTCCTACTGAGTTGTACAGTAAGCAAGCAATAATGCCCTAGGTGTGTGTTTAATGTGCAATTAACACCCACCCAGAGGTTTTACGAGGCCCATCACCATAGCTTTGGAGGGTATCAGTGTGCTTAGATAATGGGCTTTCTGTAAAATTGTTGTGTTTTACTTATTTATTTTTTAAGTACTCTATTATTTTTTTATATATTTTTTGTGTAAAATACTTCCTCCACCTAATGTTTCAAGCTTGTTATAGTGTATGTTAATGGTGTTGGAGAAAGCATTTTACATCAAAAATATAACACTTAAAAATATCCAGGCATTTACTTTATTTTGTGGTCCCTTACTCCTAAAACATTTGGTTTGTTGTCAGTCATTGGAGATTGACATTCCTAAGTAATGACATACATTTCAGTTTCAGACTTATTTTCTTCAGAAAATTTATACTACTCAAATCCTTTTACTTAAGCAAATTTGTCATTTTATAACAGCAGTAATTAAAATCTGTTCCTATTTTTGAGCCTTTGTTCCCCTTTATTTTGGGCTTTATCCAGATTTCTTCAGCTGTAAGGTCCAGAGGTATGCAAACCTCTTTACTGTCATTCTCACTCAGTTTCTCACACACACCTCTGTTTCAGAAAATGTATGCTAACACAAATCCTAATAATCAAGTAAAATATATCCCTATTTTGAGCCTTTGTCCCCAGTTTGTTTTAGATTTATCCAGATATTTTGAGCTGAGAGTCAACAGAGCATACCTTTCAGCTGTGCAGATTTTTGCAGCATGTCCAGATTTTTGGCTAGTATGTTTGGTCCAATCCTCATAAGATGTGTAGTTTTCTGTCAGATCACTGGGGATTAAAGTCATTAAATAATGTCAGACATTTGAGTTTCAGTCTTTATATCCTTCAGATAATACATACTAATGGAAACCCTGTTGTTCTAGCAACTTTCTAAGTTTATAAGAGCAATATTTGAAATCTGTCCTTATTTTTTGTTTGTCCTTCATTATTTGTAGAACTGTTCAGATTTCTTGTGCCGAGTGGTTGAGAGATATGGTCAAGAGATACATAAACTTTTTAATTGATGCTGCTGCCAGGTGTAGCACCCACTCTTCACTCTCTCTTTCTCTCTCTCTCTCTCTCTCACACACACACACACACACACACACACGCACGCACGCATACGCACACACGCGCACACATACGCACACACACGCACGCACACGCACGCACGCGCACACACGCGCACACACACACGCACACTTTCTTGGTTTCATTTATTTTACATTCACTAAACAGCAAAAGCACTGCTTAGTGAGTGTAAATAATGGCTTGATCAATCTCTCACTCTCACACACTCATACACTCTCACACAGACATAAGCACATGCAAACATTTTTTTTTTTATTTTAAATTTTTTCTTTATTATTTTTCACTCAGTAAACAGCAAAAGCGCTGATTAGTAAGTATAAAATAATGGTGGCTGTTAGTTTTTTTTTCAGTCCGAGCTCCACAGCAGCTTGATATGCTGCCATGAAGTGGTGGATTCATTTTTCAGTAGGCATTACTTGTACATTAATACCCTGCTGGAGAATGTTCATTCTCCAATCACTATGTGATCTATGGATCATTTATGCTGTAAGGCAAAGTATACCACTAAACAAAATGGTAACTGCTTATATCAATGCTACTTGTACTTGGTGTAAAATGTTTTGACAAAAGCCAGGTCAGCTGATGTATATCAATGAAAGTGGCTGTTTGTTTTTTTGTGTATGTATATCTGAATGTATATAAATATTTGTTTACATATGCATCTATGCATGTGTCTCTTTGCCTATAGTTTTTCTTATTTATGTGTTGTTTCCACCTGGAACTGATGAGCAGTAATTCACAAGAGATCAGATGTACTGTGTAAGTGCTCGGAATAGATGATATTAAAGATGCTGAAATGTCAACATTTTCAGGCACTGATGAAATTTAACATGATCTGTGAGCCTTTCAGAAAAACAGATTTTTCATAAGTGATTATGGTTATAGTCAGTAACTTAAAACTAATGTGATGTAAGTGATATAAATAAGGCTATCATTTCTAGTATCTGTTATAGATATTTGATTTGTTTAGAGGAGATGTGACAATGTTTTAGATGTAGTTATGAATCAAAATAAAATGTTATGCCTATTCCAAATCTTACAGATGGAATTAAACATTTAAATAACTTATAAACCAACCATTGCTAATTAAGTGGCCTGATTATTATGAAAATTTAGAAACCTTATTAATCACCAGGTACTGCTGGAAAGTACCCAGTTTATTTATGCTCATGGTTGCAGGTTATCAATTGTTCTCTCTGTTCTAGTCGGTGTTCTATTCAGTACCCGCAAGTTGAAGGTTATGTCCCTCAGATTTGGAAACTTGCAACTATACTCCTTAGTTATAACTCTGCCCTATCAATATCACTGACTAGGTGACACCTCATTGCCCTACTATTTATAGTAAAACATTCAGAGAGACTAAAGCACAGACAACTTTTATGCCATCATTAAACCAACAAGTTTTGTAACAAATGTAAGCATAACTTCCAAAACCACCATGGAATTAGCACTTACTGATTTTTTTCTGTACAGAATAAACTATTGGCAGAGTTCATGTTACTATGTTCTTAAAATTCTTCTAGATAGTACAGTTGTGTTAGTGAATTTGCAATAAAAATAGATGATCAAATGATCAGTGCTGCAGTAGCCTTAGCTATATGGCTTATATCATGTTAAAGATGTGCTAGCAAGCCAGCTTCTGAAGCTTCAGAATACCTTCCACATGCCAAAACTGTCAAGCAGTTCAAGCTGAGATGACTAAAACAGAAGTTTTGGCGTGGAGCCGTTTAGTGCTTTCCTGTCAACAGAGAGAGGGAAGCTGAGCCCTGAAAGGGCAAAGCTGAGGAATGACAAAAAAAACAAAAAAAACAAAGGCCTACACCCCTGGCATAAAATAAAACACCAAAAACAAGTTAGTATGGACAGAGTGGCTAGTGCACCGGTGATCATTCAAGCCTCCACTGTTATGGTAAATTTACTTACACAATTATATTACATTCATCATACTGACCACTGCTGCAGAAACCTGAGCTATATGGGTAGATTAAACTATTTAACTACATTTAGGGGGTGGAAGAAGAAGAGTCTGGGAGCCCCAGAACCGATCTGGACCTACAGAAGGAATCAAGCCTATAGTGCTTTGTAAACATATGTACAGAGGGCCAGGAAGTAGTTTCTAGAATGCTTTTAAAATCAAACCCATTCCAAAAAGCATAGAGCAAACCAAGACCCTGCCTTGAAAAGTTTTCTTATGTTGAGTAGAGGAAAAGGTAATAGCCTTAGGCAACCATTGTTTTGGCACAGGTTTTCACGTCTTCTTTCCTTCACAAGAAATGAACAACAGATCCAGACATCTAAACTATATAGTTCTGTCAAGATACTACCCAAGTTGTTTCTGGACCTCCAAGATATGGAGTATCCTTTCTCACTAATATTTTGATTCAGGAAAGAAAACAGATTATGCATAATTTGTCTTAAAGTAAACTCTGTGATACCACTTTAGACATAGAAGAATTATTTCTCATAGAAACCTGCCATTTTCGACAATGAGATAGGGCTGACTCACCATAAGAGCTTTCAACTCAGATACCCTTTTTGCACAGGTCAGAGCAAAGAGTAAAACTGCTTTCCATGTTAAGAACCTCAAGTCAGCCAAGTTAGCTAGTTCAGATAAAGTGTTGTTAGAGACCAATTATGCAAAACCACTTTCAAAAACATTGATCTGAGACTGCATTGAAAGAGGAGGATCCATAGGCAGACATGCTGAAATGGCAAATTAATAAAGCTTGATAGAAGAATAAGAAAAGCCATAGGATAATAACTCACTCAAATATTGCAAAACCAGAGAACAACTGTCCCCGAATGGGTGCTAGTTATGTTGTTGGCACTAACTGGAAAACCTTTTCTATATGCTAATATATGATTTTCTAGTGGCAGGCTTTCTTGCTTCTTAGTTCCTGCTGCACAACATCAGTAAAGGGGTGTCTAAAAGAAATTAAGACCCCATCATCCATGCAGTCAATTGACGTTTATTGATGTTGGAGTGCATCAAACACCCCTCTTCTTGTGTGAATAGATCCAGTCTGTGAGAAAGCTTTGGCAATTGCCCCAGGCCATTTCCCTTTTTATCCCTATTGAAACTGCTCCCCAAGGAAAGTCTGAGGGGTCTGTAATGACTGACTGCCTTGGAGTGGGCAGGGACAAGACAGAGATGGATTTAAGGAAATCTGTTGCCATCACCAGATGATTCCTCTTCTGACAAAAACAAGCACTAGGATTTGAAACTATAATGGGTGTCAGTGTGGAGAGCAAAGAGATTTCACATACCACTGTATCTTTCTTATGTAGAATCTTGCAAAGGTATCATGAGAATCATAGATGCTCTGAGATCCAAAATATCCTGAGTTATTCCCTCACAGTGGCCAAAGTCTGAGTGGAAAACCTTAGAAATAGATCTGGAAGAAATGTTCTTTGAACTGAGGTGTCTAGTTGACATCCCAGGAACACAATCCTGTCTAAAGGGTTCAAGAATAACTTTTGAATGTTTTCTTGGAATTCCAGCTTGTGAAAGAGATCTCTCACCTCAGAGACAGATTCCTGATACTTTAAAAAAATACCCTGAAAAGATAAGCAAGTCATGTAAATATGGAAAAAATATGGACACCCTGTAGTCTGCAATGAGCTATAACTAGACAAACAGTTTGTGAACACTCTTGGTGCAGTGGATAGCCCGAAGGGTAAGACAGCAAAATGATAATGTGATCTAGACACAAAAACCTTACCAAACATCTGGAGATAGGAATGTGTTGATAAGCATCTTTTAAGGCTAGTGGTACCAGGAACCTGAATGATGAAGAAGAGGTAACAGTTTGTGAAGTGACATCATTTTGAATAGAACTGGTGCCCAAGTGTTTTCTTTCCTTGGCACTGGGAACACCCTTGGATAAAAACCTTTCCCCCACTTGGGAAGGAGGAACAGACTCTAACAGTCCTTGGGATTCTGTGTGATGAGGAACAAGTAGAAACAAAAAAGTCTGATTTGGAGGTTGAAGAATTACACCTTGGAAAGGAGGAATTTACCCCCACCCACTACCATCTGTAACCTCGATGAATGATTTTCAGAACCCATTTGTTTGAAACTATCTGCTGCCAAAGGCAAAATGGAGATACAAACTTTATGAAGACAAATGGGACCAGGATGAGAGGGGTTCAGAAGCTCTCTCGAACAGTCATTTAGACTTGTTGGACTGGCATTAGTTTTGGGAAATGAGAGACTTGTCTTTGGAGCCCCTTACCATTTCTTCTTAAACGTCAGTTTTGCTGTGTTTTGTTGAGACTGTTTGCTCTGCTTTTTGCCAAAAACTGAATGAAGAGATAGAAAATCCCTTGGAGAATTTGAAAAAGGATGGTTGAAAATTTTTAAAGATTCTTGGCATCAGCCTTCTCCTTTCATGATATTTTTTTTTCATATCTGCAGCAGAGGGTCCAAACTCTAAATCTATATCCAAGGTTGAATTTAAAATCTCATATTTAACATTGTCTGGGAGGTCCTGAGACTGCAGACATGCAAACCTCCTCAAAACAGTACCGATGTCATATCTCTAGAAGAAGTATCAAGTCATACACACAGACACACACACACACACACACACACACACACACACACACACACACACACACACACACACACACACACACACACACTGTAAACAATAAGTAGTGACCTGCACGATAGACAAAACTAAGTTTTTTAAAGCAGATTTTTCACAATAAGAAGATACTGTAGATAAAACTTCTCTCATACTTTCACAATTAGTCAGAACAAACGTTAACATATGAGCCTGACAATTTAATATTTATATAATCAAAATTGCAGACGTATACACTTTTTTCCCTACCCTATCAACAATGTCCCCTCCTTACCAGAAAGAGTAGGATTATAATTCTCTATGAACTTAGCAGTAGTGGGTTTATCTACAGCTATAGCTGCTGGATCAGGTTTGGTAGCAGTGTATAACAATTAAAACAGTGTGGTGCTTTATACATTGTATCTGACTTTTTAGGGTCAGCTAGTTGACAAACAGGAAAGTTGCAGGCAGTAAAATACACATCTTCTAAAGTAGGAAGAACAGGAAGAAGAAGTGTAGGACCTGGAAAATCCTTCTGTAACAACTCATAATATTTTCCAAGGGACTAGGAATCATCAACGTTCTCCACTGAAACATTCTAGCAATAGTCGCAGAGAAAGAGAAATTCTCACAGGGAGAATTAGAAACTGAACTTTCCTCTGAGTCTGAATCAGAAATCTGAGAAAAATAAACATGCGTCTGTCCCTGCATCTTCCTATTCAGATTCAGAATCTTGAAAATCTTCAGGAAAAGAGAAATCCCTCTTTCTTTTAACAGAAGCTACTTTACAAGAAGTATCAATAGCCTGAGCAAGTACACCACTCCTAGCCAAAGAAATTTGAGGAGCAGTAGATACATGCTTGGTTTTCTGTTTCTTTTTAACAGGAAAAATGGGGCCAAACGTGTTCCTAATGGTAGCAGAAACTTCCCCAGGAATGACTGCAACATTCTGACTCAATAGGGAAACCTTCACTGTTCCTTCTCCCTGGACCAACAAGATTATATCTCCCTTTCCCACCAAGGGGAACCCAGCAGTCACAGAGGGCATGGCTAATCCCTGGTACATAGTGGCTTGTTGTAAGTGCTACACCAGAGGTAAAAGATGAGTGGTATGAAGTGCAACAAATTGCTACAGCAGAGTTACTCATCTATGGCTAAGGAAAACCTGTTGGGTGGCAAAGGCTGTTTGCTTATTTTTTTATTTATTTTTTTTTGTGGCTAGAAAAAGAACTGACCATGGGGCTAGTAATCTATTTCATGGTTGAGCCAAAAATTGTACATCTTTCCTGTGGAAGACAATCAGCAAATGCCAGTAAACACTATCAGTCTACAAAGGTTACTTTTTTGACAGAAAAACACAATAAAAAAGACTTTAAGACACAGTGATAAACCCATAAAAATAAAATAAACACACTCTCTTCAAAGAAAAAATGTTTTTGGTTACTTTACACCACTTTTAAACTGACAGGAAAAATAACTGCTCTGTTTAAAAGCACATTATATATAATCTTGTAACAGTCCTTTAAAATACAAGACTCGTAGTTGTAAAATAACTTTCCTGAAGAGGAAAGTGATAAAACAGCAATAGAAATAAGAAAATGGAAGGTTTTTTTCCCAAAAAGGGAATTTATCTGATCAGCAAAGGAAAAGCACAAGCCAACCATCAATCCTCAAAAGCCTCAGATGAGTGTGTTCTTTGATGGCAGTAAAGCTCTAAAAGGCTTTTTGCTCAGACTTGTTTTTAGTCAGCTCAGCTCAAGATGCCTGACAGTTTGGGTGCATGGAAGGTGCCCTGAAGCTTTGGAAGATAACTGACTGTTACTGTATATCCTTGGCAGGATATAACCCATATAGCTAATGCTAATGCAGCCGATTAGCTTGTCAGATACTTTCAGATTAAAGGCATAACATAAAAGCAGGCACTATAATTTCAGTTCACCTAACATCTTTTATGACAAGTAATAGGGAAATGTGATTAGTCCTATGATCATTTCCATTTCTCTAAATAATATTAGGAATTGCTCTGTTTCACTTTGCAGTTAACTCAGTTCCACTCTGTCACCTCCTCATGAACAACTCCAACCTTTCTTTTAAACAAGAAACATCTTTTTTAAACCATCACTTACTACATGGGCAATCTTACATTTATATGTCACAAGTGATAATTCAATAAAGGTGTTTGAAAAAAAAAAACAACTCTAAGCTACAGTCACCATGCTCCTGAACTATTTTGCAGAACCACATCTCTTATTAATTCTCCAAAACCTAAATGCGATAGTTTGTCCTCGAGCTAATATACAACATAGAATTCCACTCCAAAAATAGCCACAATCTATAACTGTACTAACAGTTAGCAGTGTAAAATATAATGATTATAGACTGCAGCTTAAAATTTAGCACTCCTATTAGAAATTCTACAATGAAATCAAACAAATTTCTTAGCACACTGCATGAAATCAAAGTATACATTACTAGAGATGCATGAATTATCCTGTTGGTAAATTGCTGTTCTGCCATCACTATCATGAGGTGTCATCCTACTCAAAATATCCTGAACAAAGTCATTAAACAAATTTGAAACCTCCCATCTTGACATCATCAGATTTTCATTAGGAATCTGTTACAGATCTTTCAGTAGAATAAACTGGGGAAAGCTTATAGTAAGAAACCCTTGCAGTTCCGTCTGGATCATAAAATCTTGTACAAAAATTCTTGAACCCGTCTTCAATCAGTAATAATGAAAATGGCATCCATCCCAGCTCTGCAGTTCTCCATTACACTTACAAGTCATTAAATCCAGTAATCACTTTGATGATTTGGCTTACTCGTGCTAATTAGCTATGCTTTGTGATGCAGAGGTTTAAGTTTATGTGGTAATAGACACAGACCCTGCAGGAAACTAGGATTCATTCCCTAGGCCCTCACTTGACAACTGTATGACTATGAGTCATTTACTTAGCTGGACACTATTCACATCTCATTCCTGAAAAGAGATTGTCCTATAGGCTTACCTGGTTAATATTTCTTTTAGAACATTACCTTCTAATATTTACAATCATAAAATCGACCCAATGCCAAAACTTAAAGTTATAGCTTGGTGCTAAGATAAGTTAACTCAGGACATATACCCTTTTCTCCTTACCACATAGTCATCTTTAGTTGCCACATTTTCTATAGCTCTGACAAAACTGTGTCCGCCTGTGTTATTGCAGCGACTTACTACACAGCCCTTTGTTTGTAACACCTTCAGATCTTGCACCTAAATATTCTATCTCATCCTTTCATATTCTTATATCTTTGCTCTTTCATTAAAAGTCACAGCTTCACTCTTTCCAGTACTCTTCTTATAATGTGCTTCACACTCATCTGTTTCCATCACTTCCTGTCTGATGCATGAAAAAATCTTCCTATGGATGTACAATGCAGAGAGCACTATGGGTGTATAAGTCCTGAGTTGTGCTGACTGTAATATGTCTGGAGAGGTTTTCCTCAATCAAAGGTACCTACTCTTCTGTTTATTACAGGTCAACAAAATAAAGTAAGCAGGAATGGACATAATGCTTTCTGGAGAAATAAAACATATATTTTAGACTCTGAAACCATTTCTTTCTTTCTTTGGCATATTGCCATTTTTAATAATAGGCATATCACTCTTCAAGTGTCAAGGCAGCATCACCTACTCATAAACTATGCCATGATTAGCAACCTACAGTTTATAGCTGCCATAATCATGGTCTGATGAGTAAGGAATGTTTTACATGGGTCACTGCTGTTCAAGGTTAGTAAATCCACTGTGTTGACTCTAACAGTTATACCTCTGATATCATATAAATGGCTATGGGATGACAAGTTAAGGTACACTTTTATAAATGAGTATGTACTAATGGTCAGTTTAATATTCTGCCCAATACAGACAAAATGTGTGGATGCATTGGAGTATTACATTAAAATATGGCATTATACACAATGCAATTATTAGCAGTTAAATTCTCGTATCTCCATTCCTACTGTCCATTACAAGCTGGTACAGAAAGGGCATTAATAATATTCTGTCATTTAAACATTTGCAATTGTTCTGTCACTAAAGTGGCAACTGGTTCACTTTTTCTAGGGCTTGATTGACCAGGTGAGTATTATAAACAATGCAATTTCTGAGTTGATGATATTACTTCATGATGCTTTTTTTAAATAAGTTCAAAATAATGCGTATATCAAACTAATCCTGGCATAATAGACAGGAAGCTAAACTGAAATTAGCATTGTCATTGTTTATGAGAAGTGGAATGCTTATTTCATTTCAGAAGTGGCTACCTGGTGTGTTATTTAGTTTAGTTCTCAGCACGGTAGCATAATTGGAGATGAATCTTTCATTTACAAGGCACCTAACAGTTTTTATTGTTACTGCTGCTGTTTGTAATTTGACCTTGACAAACACAGTAGCAGCAATGTTTAGGATGGTAATCAGAAATGCAAAACATTATACACATCAGTACTTGTCTACAGAAGAGAAACCTTTTCTTACTATAATGATATAACCCAGAATGGTATCTAACATTTTCTGTAAACAGCTCTGCTGAAAACATGTACATTTTTTGCTGTTACTAAAATTTAGATAATCAGTGAATGCTTCACACTGATAAAGAAAGCTAGGTGTGATACCACCTCCAGTAAATGTAGTGAAAGCATCAGAACTCAAGATAAGATAAATGATGCATATCTGTACCCTGTATGAGTTAGTGTGCATGTATTTGCCATGACAACAGTGATTAAGTTTTTATAACCACACACCCTCCGACACATACATACACACAGGCAAACACTCACACAAGAAATGGCACACACACACACACACACGAGCATGCACATACGCATGTGTGCACATGCATACACACACACACACACACACACACACACACACACACACGCACACACACACACCTTTGAAAACATGTTTTGTATGGAAAACGAATAATGTGCCTTTAAAGTTTTGTAAATAGACTTGAGATATCATAATTCTCACAACACTTTAACGAGGCATTCAGTTGCATTAGTCAGTTAATCTGTTGTCAGTTTCCTATTTAGTGCTGTATGAAAGAAATTTACCTGTTAAAATCAAATCAGGAAGTTTGTTCTTCATTTGGATGCTCACTGCGGATCAGAATAGGGGTTCTGACTAAAGGATTCATGGAGTTCTATGACCCAAACTGGGCCCATTGTGGGTGCAACTTGAAGTAAACTCAGGTAAAGAGGTTATGTTTTGTTGAGCCACAGGGAAGGCCTGGGAGAGCCTAAAGCCTAAGGTGTGAAGCTGCATGCAACATCTGATAAGAACTAAAGCTAGGATTTTTCTTTTTAACGGTCAAAGGATGGAAGGGCTGTACTGGATTAGTAACATGAACTATCAAGCCTTGCATGAAGGTACTCCAAAGCGTGTACATACTTCTAAAGTTGCAAATAATTTTGTTTTTTATAGGTTCCTAGATAAGTACTAGGTTAGCTGCACTTGGGGACCATTTTAAGTCTAGCCAATTTCCCTGAAATGGATGAAACTCTGTACCTTCTGTGTATGAGGTACATACCTTAACCATGATGGCAACCCTAACCCTCTCTTTTTGTTATTCATATTTGGGCTTCAAGATTGTCTTATGACATACACTGTTATTGTGTGAATTGGCAGTATAGACAAAGACCTGTCATTTATATGAATCTTTATTGATGCTCTGCTGTCCACTGTATGCTCTGTTTAAGCTAATGGGTGGTATTCATAGTCTTCCCTTTACGCATAAAGGCAAGCTGCATAATGTGAGGCTGAGCACAGCTTTGGAGCCACTCATTGAGACCAGCTACTTATGTGCAGCAGCTTTCAATGAACTTATGCAAATGAAGACTTAATGGGATTCAAATGAGAAATGGTTAAGAACTTTTTATGCCAATGAGCCCTATTCCCACCTTTTTGCAAATCATAGTGTTTTCTGTTGGCACTGTGTGGAGAGATGTCATAAAAGGTGATATGGCTTCTTTTAAATCTCCTTTGAATTTGGAAAAGAGGGCTGTTGTTCTGTCAGTTTAGCTATTTCTTGGTGCAAATTGCTTATCTTGGCCAAGCCAAAACTGCAGGTGCCCAATGTCACTTGTCAACTAACAAGAGAGACATATAGACAAATACAGCTCATTACAGCTTTGCTAATTAAGACAGTATTGCTAGATTTAGAGTAGACAGGGATACTGTAAGGACTTTAATGAGTTTGTATGGCCCAAAGACAGGTGCTGGGGAATGCTTGGCTTTACTATATCTATAGACACTGATGCATGTATACCTTTCACTACACTTGCCATGGGACCTAACAGAGACAGTCTAGGGACACATTGGCTATATCTCAGGCTTCTGCCTCAAAGATACTTCAGCAGTTCCTTGACATACTCCTGACACATGTGTATAAGTATATTTATCTATCATTGTCTCCACATGACTGAGACAGAACCATGCATGCCTTCTATGGGATGGCGATTTTCCCCTGAGGTGCTTGGTGCCATAATTACATCCATACCTTGCCAATAAGGCTCCACCAGACCACAGGGGGTGGCACCAAAACAAGAATGGCTACCATTCCATCAAATGCCAAGTAGTGTGTGATGCCTGGGGGTATATAACCAATATGTCAGCCCAGCAACCTATCAGTTCTCATATCTGGCATGCAAACTCACTCAGCCATCTCTTCCTGCATGGAATAGGGTGCCCCATAGTCACCTTGTTGCTAAGTGGAAATTTAGAATATAATTATGTAATTAGTTATACTTTGGAAAATGTATCACTCAGCATTAAACCATCTTTCCCTTGTTGTGTCTCCCCATCACTTTTTTCTTGCCTCTTCCATGAGATGCCTGCATTCCAGTTTATCTGCGGTTGATGACTTGCATAACACTATGGAAGGTGCCAAAAAGGTAGAACTCTGCTCTGTTCCAGACACTAATTGTCATAGATTGAGTGTCTGGCTTGCCAAAAGTCTGTTTCTATTGGCTGGATGAGTGTGAGGGGGCCCTTTAGCATGACTCTACCACTGCATGCTGGATGTTTACCACATGTTACATTCTGCACAGCATGATCATGTGACAGTCGGGTATTGAACTGCTCAATGATGACAGTGCGGCTCCCACTGTACTTACTTCTATGAGGAAGAATACTGCTGGTGACCATACAAAGTACATAGTTGCAGAGGCAAGGAGGTGTCATCCACTCCACAACAATGTACCATGACAATAAGGTTTGTGCTACCTTTTATTATTAAAACACACTGAGTATAATTGGCTATGCCGTGTGGTGCAAGACCTGCTGTTGCTGTACATCAAACTGTTCCTCATATCCATTAAGATTGTTTTTCTTTAAGTATAGTTATACAGTTTATATATCTGTCTTATTTAGTGGCACCATATATTTAGAGTCATGCCTGACTGTGCACTGAGATCTGTGCAGTGAATATTTTGGCAGGATGGAACATGTGGAATATGTTATTTTGTACTGCATTGTTATGTTTGCTCATTTAGGGGCTGCAGTGAAATATTCAGGTACTGCTTATGCTGGAATGTTCATTACTTGATAAACACTCTTGGAAGACTTGATAACTGGAACAAATGAAATAAATGTATCCACTTACTGATGCTGTATTCCATCTTGAAGTTTACATGAGGTGCTCCTTTCCACCAGAAAGACTGTATAACATTTCTGATGGCATAGTCTAACATTTCTGTACTGCTTTCTGATTAATAAGAAATATGTTTTTCTTTACTAGAATACTGCACATCAGATTAATTCATTCTGTCTTAGCACCAACCCTTATGTCATCAGTTATAGTAGCAGTCATCATTTGTGCAGTGCTGACAATGAAGTGGCTATTGCTGGCAGGGGTTGTTTTGCTGCCATAGTCATTCATCTCTCCTGTGCATCAGGCCTTTAATACTGCACTACATTGCAGTCTGCAGATCTCCCCATTTTTACCTTTTTAAAAATGTCTTCTCATTTTAAATAGTAACATTTCTTGTCAAAAAATGTTGCTAAAGTGTCCCCTGTGATATTTTCACTAGTTGCACTGAGCACCCTGGCTTACACTAGGTCAAATGTGTCTTGCACATCATCCCCTATGGATAGTGTGGGTGATGGTGTCTATGAAAATGAGGTTGATGCTGACTTGCTGTAGTGACATGACTTACTGGATACAGCTGATCCAACAGACACTGATCTCACAGTGCTTCATGATATGACCTCAAATGAGAGACTCTACTATGTGTAAGTGAAAACAGATGAGGCCTGTCTGTTTTCCTTTGGCTTATGTTACCCTTTTTTCCAGTAATTTTTCAGTATGTGATTTTGCCATCACGGATGCACTAACCTTCCTGACTTGGTGAGTGTGGCAGCCTCTAAGGTCAGTAATTGTCAGTATCCAGACCACCTCTGATTATGCATGTGGCATCCTCATCAGTGTTGTATTCATCTCCCCATGTGGTTTGAAGGTATTCTTCACTGGTTATTAAAGGGATCATAGTAGGATGTCTCCCACTGGTACTGCTATGAGCAAATGCATTCTGCCTATCCTTTGTTCTGGCACGTATCACATGTTGTTATCCCTTTTTCTGCAGTCCCGTGATTGTCATCAGTACATAGCAATTGAATACTAACTTCACTTTACCTAAAACCAAGGAGTTTTTGGACAGTAACATTGATCACTGAATTTAAATGGCTTCATTTTCCATTAGTTTTAAATTTGAAGTATTTGTTACCTTATGTTAACTTTTTAGCACTTTCTGAACTGAATTGCTGCTAATCATAGCTGAGCACCATTAAAAGTGGTGGCTACATGATTATTTCCAAGAATTCTGACCCATTTCCACATTTATTATGCAAATGAAATTTTGCCAAGCTGATATATATGTATTGCAGTCTTATCCTCATAGGCATAAAATGGGCTTGGCTTGTCATGGATGAAATGCACTGAGGGGCATTGAGCTTGTCTGCATCAGGTATAACAATGCCATACCATTGCGTGATATATCTGTATCAGGTAAACATTTAGGTTGGAATGCACCAAACTCTAAATCATATACATCCATCAAACCATACCATACCATGCCACTTACCAACAACTGGTTTTGTTGAATGAATCCAGAAATACAATTCAAATACTTTATTAATGTAATACATTTACAAAATAGCAATTACAAAACCAATAATTTCAGCAATATTTTAATGTTATGCTGTCTTAATTATTACATTAACATCATAATGACATTCTTGCACCTTAAGCAGAAAATTTCTGTGCATAAATAAATAACCACTGAAAGACTTTTCCACTTCCTAGACTGCTCATGGATTTCCCTTCACATAGCAAAATTACGTATGGTATGAATAACAAATTTGAAAGTTCATGTGACTGCCTCAGTACAGTTAGCAAAACAATCTTAACACTGCTATCACTTTCATAGATAATGCCCAGGCATTGCTGAATGGCACTGCTATCACTTTCATAGGTAATGCCCAGGCATTGTTGAATGGGCTGGATATATTGCCTTCCAGACTATCTTCAAATATACAGAGCTGAGTATATATTTTTTGGTTATAGATCTTGTTAATTGTTGCTTAGATCTCTGTTGAAACTGTTTTCCCCACCCCCACCCCTATTTTCTGCCATGAATTTAGTTGGTATAACTGTTTTTTACAGCTTGTTTGTTATCTAACTCAAGGATCACTTGCATAAACTTTGACCTGTTAGTAACAGCCTGCATTTAATTGCTGGAACCTGTGTTCTGAGAGAATGCCTTCCAAACTATCTGCAAATATACAGAGCTTAGTATATATTTTTTGTTATAGAGTTTGTTAATTATTGCTTAGATCTCTGTTGAAATTGTTGTCTCCCTGTTCTGAGAGACTGATCTGAAAATATACAGAGCTGACTATATCTTTTTGGTTGTAGAGTTTGAACTGTTAGTTGTGGCTTAGATCTCTGTCGAAACTGTTTTGTCCCACTCAACCTCCTTATTTTTGGTTTCTAGTTTAAATTTGGTGGCTTTTGCAGTTGCCCGCCCCACTGTAGATTTGATCTGGGCCACTCCCCCAGTCCCATCTCTTTATCACATTTTACCTAATAAATTCCTTCTGCGGGTTCAGGCGCCTAGGCAGTAAGACATTTCCCTGTGGTACATTTGACTGGGGACAGATGGCTGAAGTGACATTCAGCACCAGAGAAATATGGCTATTTGCAAATTCCCTGTCGACAAAAAGAAGCACACACTGCCATCCTCACAGATTTAATAACTAAATGTACAGGGGGAAAGCAATGTCCATGGTCCCCAAAGGAACATGAGACTGCAGGCAATATGGCAGGCATCAGCAGCAGGCTGGCCAGAGGGCATGTCAGTGGCAGTAAAATGTAGTGCACAATGGGCAGTGCCTTTATAATTGGAGTGTGCGGACCACTACCCCCTTCACAGTATTTAGGGATTATTACCTAAAATGCATACTGGAGCATAAATGTGACTACAGTAGCCTGCAGGATTTCCTCCATGCTGTAGCACACTTCTACATGTTGTAGTTACATAAGAATGTACTGTACACTGAGCACAACACTCATTACTTCTTCTGCCACCATGCATTTGATTATTAAAGCTGTGAGCATGGCAGTGTGTGCTTCTCTTTGCCCACAGGGAATTTGGAAACAGCCATATTTCCCTGCAACTGAATGTCACTTTAGCCATGTGTCCCCAGTCAAATGTACCACAGGCAAATGTCTCCCTGCCTAGGTGCCTGAATCCCTCTTTCTGCACTTGCTTTTAGTCCTTTTTAATTTAATTGCATTTTTTTAAACTGTGTTTGGTCTAATATTGCTACATACTCAACTGTGCTAGCTTGCACTGCATGTGAATTATTTTTACTACTGTTTTTGCTACTTTTCTGTAAAAAAATAAATAAATAATAAATTAAAAAAAACTGTAAGCCTGTTTCCTACCTTTCCTGTAACTAGTGTTCCAGATACAGATTTAATGTATCCATGACTGTATGTAAGCTTCTGAGCCCCCCAAGCCTTTCTGTGTTGGAGTGAAGCCTTCTAGCTTATCAGTGGGAGTGGTAAGCACTAGGTAACCTGTCTACCACATAAAGAGTGGTTCTGGCCCAGAAATTGTAGTTATTGGCCGTATGGGCAATCTCTTCCATCTCTCTCAACTTTCTGATTTGAAAGCCTGCATTTGTACTTGTTTCTGTCCTGTAACTCATCTAGTGCAGATACAGATTCATAGTTTTAGCACTTAAATTTGCTTATTCATGCGCAGCACTTGTTCAGAACTTGTAAGCACTAAATAAGCTACTAATTACTATAGCACTCAATCTTCCTCATTACCTAGAGGAAAACAGTTTTTGTACTTACTTTTCTCACTTGCTAAGAGAAAAACAGCTCTTGTACTCACTTTCCTCACTTATCTAGAGGAAAATAGTTTTTTATTCAGGCATGTCCAAGGGTCAGCTCCCAGTGTTCTCTCCTGTCTATCTGATGAATCTGGGCATTTTAAGGCAATGTAAAAATTGCCTCATGTACACAGACAACCCTCTCCTCCTACCACCCAACATTACAACCTGTGAGAGATGCATTTATCTACCCAAACTGGAGATAAAGCTCTCTCCAACCAAGACTGAACTTGACAGTCATGAGGAGAAGGTAAACATTTGCACCACACCACACTCATCACATAGTCTCACTAAATCTACAACACCAAAATCCAAACATAGTAACACAAAAACATTTGTGGAGGCTCTCAATAATAATCTGTCTAAGCAACAGAGACCTGCAAAGCAGAAACGCAAGCAACCTCCATCCCCCAACACAACCCAAATGACACATAGCCCGCAGACTCAGTGTGCCACTCAACCACAGCCAATAAGGCAAAACAACGTACCCAACACACTAGTCATAGGTGACTCTATAGTCAGGCACACTGATGTTCACTCACCAGGCTAAACAAGGAGAAGGTTACTGTCAGCTGCCTGATAGGTGTCAGGATCCACCACATAACCCACGCACTCAGGTCACTCCACAACAAGTACCAATATGACTCTGTCATTGTCCATGTTGGTGTGAATGACCTGAGATGTACCTCCCTGGACTACATGAAAAGAGACATGAAAGAGCTCTCTGATCTTGTAGCCCAGGCAGGTATGACCCTAGCCCTGAGTAGCATTCTGCCATTGCCCCAAATGATACTGCAGTACAAAGACAAAAGTATTGACTTCAACAATTGGCTAAACTTCTGATGTCATTCAAAGGGGATCTAGTATCTGTCTGCTTGGAATGACATGGTCGACAGACCATGATGCTTTCCACAGATTGTCTGCACCTGTCACCCCTGGGATTCCAGATACTGGCTAAGGCTCTTGCTGCCCCTATAGTGCCTTTTTTAGGCAAGGTTCAAATAACAAATTCACAACCGTAACAGGAACAGGCAAGCAAAAAGTGAGGGTAATGCTACTCAATGCTAGAAGTCTAAATCTCAAAATGCACTCACTCGAGGCACTCCTTAAAATGGAGAACATCAATATCTGTGCAGTGACTGAGACGTGGTACAAGGCTCCAGAGAGCACCCCTGCACTACCAGGCTATAACTCATACCACACTTTTTGGCCGTGTTACCTGGACTGAAGCACCAAAGGCGGAGGTGTGTCCATATTCATTAAGGATATCCACACCTCTAGGTTAGTTGCTCAGCATAATGCATCCGCGGTTATCCAAGTGCAACTAACTCTTTGCAAAACTGCAATCCAAATTGTATCTTGCTACAGATCCCCCACCATGCCCCAGGATTCCCACTTCTCTTTTCTTGATGTACTGGAAAATATTAGGGTTCAACCAAACACCCTAATAATGGGAGACTTCAACTACCCCACCATTAATGGGGAAACCTACTCATGACCAACTCCTTAGCTCAACACTTTTTGGAATTCATAAACTCCAGTGCCCTGGATCAACTTATCCACACCCCCTCCAGAGGCAACAATATCCTAGACCTAGTCATTACCAACATGAGTGACCGGTGTTTCACACCTGAAGTCAACTCCTCGTTGGTACGATTTGACCATAAGCTAATCACCCTTAATATCCACATCCCACCCCCACCCCCCATTAAGGAAACCACGGTAAAAAATTTCTCCAAAGCCAACTTCATGCTTCTTAAGACAGAAGTGGTAAACTTCATGACAGCCATGCAGATGGACAATACAGTTACAACTGCATAATCCTACACAAATGCACTCTATAAGCACTTACACGAGTGCATGGATTGTGCTATCCCAATCAGAACCAAGATGCCATCCTCCAATAAAAAGAAGCCAATCTGGTGGTCCCCTGCCATAAACAAACTGTACAACAGAAAGAAGAAACTGTTGCAAAAGAGAGTAAAATCCCATGAGTGGAGGAGCTCCCTGGACAGCCTCAGTAAGAAGCTGAGATCCTTTATAAGATCCTCCAAAGCTAGCTACAAAAACAAAATCACCACTAATTCTAAGGACAACCACAAAGCATTCTATAGCTATGTCAAGAATCTCGATGGCAACACCCAGATCTGCTCTGAGTTACAGCACAAAGGCATGAAAATTACAGAACCAACTCATATTGCCAACATCCTGGCAGACTACACATAAAGGGCCCTTATCTATACAGGAAGAATGCAGAGTCCCTGTAATCACAACTACGCAGGTAAAAGCTGCACTCTCTAAAGCCAGAAACACAGCATCCATGGGACCGGACAGCATCCCAGGCTGAGTTTTACACGAACTTCAGAACGAACTGGCTCCCCACATAAGCACCATGTTCAATAATAGCCTTGCATCAGGCTTTATGCCCACTAAATGGTGCACAGCAACAGTTATCCCACTCCACAAAGGGGTAGCCACCACTGATCCTGGAAACTATCGACATTTAGCCTGATGAGCCTGGTCTGCAAGGCCATGGAACATATAGGTTCATAGGTTCATACTAGGCTATCTGCCCGAGGGCATTTACAAGCCTAGCCCATCGTTTTGTGGCTTACGCCACCCCTTTAGTATGGGGAACTATACCCATTATTTTGCTGTGCCTCTGTCGAGCAGTGACACTGAGGTAATCCCTGGGGTATATCTGCGATCTCCCATCCATTGGTCAAGATTTCTCTTGAACAAGGCCAGCGAGGTGCTCTGCCTCACATGTACCGGGATTTTGTTCCACAGCATAGGGAGCCTTTGGGTGATGAATCTATCCCTCCAGCACGTCCTATTAATAGCCGTGTCAAGGTTTAAGTCTCCCGCCCTTGTGGCTCTGATGGTTCTAGATTTTTTGAGGAGAAGCATATTCATCAAATCTGGGTTTGACATGGCCTTGTATGTTAGGCAAAGGTCACCTCTGAGCAAGCGTGGCGACTGAATAGAGCTGGAGTTCTTTCAGTCGGGCAGCATAGGACAGATTTTTGAGACCCTTTATCCTTTTGGTGAGGAACTTTTGTGGCCTCTCCAGCTGCTGCAAGTGTCGGGTCAGATACATTCCGAATGGGGCATTGTACTCAATCATTGGTCTGATGAGTGATGAGTAAAGGGAGACTATGACCTCCCTTGATCTAGATGAGAATCCCTTCATGATAAGGTGGGCAATGTAGAAGGTCTTCCTAACTACTTTAGCTACATGGGTGTCGAATGACAGACTACTATCAACCTGGGTCCCCAGGTCCCTGATAACTTCTTCTGTGCTCAGTGGATTGCCACCTATTTGGTAGCTAGGGGTAACCTTGTTTTTCCCGAAGGGTATGACTATGCATTTTTTGGCATTTAACTTTAGGCCGTGGCTCTGGCACCAGTTATCCGTTTCTGTGAGACCCTTCTGAAGGATATCTGTGTCAGATGTCATCATGGAACTCATAAACAAAGACATTGGTAACCTCCAAACTCTGGATCCTACCCAGTTTGGGTTTGTGAAAGGCAGATCATGCCTCCTGAACCTGATCAACTTCTTTGAGGCAGTCACCAAAGCTGTACATGAGGGTAAGGTGGTTCATACAGCCTATCTTGACCTCGCCAAGGCTTTCAACACCATCCCCCATTCTGGAATTATAGCTAAACTTACTAAACTAAGTATAAATCCCTACGTCACAAGATGGGTTGCCAACTGGCTCACTGACAGAACCCACACTGTAAAAGCTGCAGTCTCCAAATCTGACCTCAAATCAGTGACAAGTGGAGTACCACAGGGTCCCGTCCTGGGATCTCTCCTATTTGATATCTACCTCTCTGAAGTACAGGCTAATACAGAAGGCCTCTGTCTAATGAAGTTAGCAGATGACTGCAAACTAGGAGCCATAGTTAAGTCCCCAAATGATGTGAACATCCTACAGAAGGGCCTAGCTGAGACAGATGCCTGGTGTCAGAGCCATGGCCTCAAGCTCAATGCCAAAAAGTGCAGTGTCATCACCTTTATTAAAAACTCTGTACCCATGAACTACCACATAGGCAGCAATCTACTTAACACCAAATGTGTGATAAGAGACCTTGGGACCCAGGTGGACAGTAGTCTCTCCTTTGATAGTCATATCGTCACAGTAGTCAGAAATTCCTTCTATGTGGCACACCTCATCATAAAAGGGTTCTCATCCAGGAAAAAAGAGGTCATTGTTCCCCTCTACTCGACACTCATTAGACCCATTATAAAGTACAATGCCCCTTTTGGAATGTACCTCACAAGACATCTGCAGCAGTGGAAAGGCCAGAGAAGTACCTCACAAAGAGGATTACTGGCCTCAAACAAATGCCTTACACTGACTGCCTCAAAAAACTCCAGCTTTTCTCCATAGCATATCGCCTACTCCGAGGAGATCTCTGCCTAACATATAAAGCTATGTCAAACCCAGAGCTGTTGGACATGCTACACCTAAAGAAATCCTAATCCCTCTGAGATACACACTCTAGGGACATAAACCTTGTCACCACAATAAACATGACATGCTGGAGAGATAGATTCCTGTCCCAGAACAGGACATGCTGGAGAAATAGATTCCTGTCCCAGAGACTTCCCATACTCTGGAACAGGCTACCCATCTATGTCAAGCAAAGTTCTTCAATAGCACTCTTCAAGAAAAATCTTGATGAGTGGATGGGAAATAGGAAATACACCCCGGGGATCAAGTCTGTGTCTCTGCTCGACAGTGGCACAGGAAAATAACTTTCTTGGGTGGCATAAGCCAGGGAACCTTGTTGGCTAGGCTTACGTAAGCCTTTGGGCCGATAGCCTAGTACCTACCTATTAATCTATAAGCCTATGATGTCATAAGAGGATGTGCCTCATACCCTGTTATTCTTTGTCTTATACTTGCTTACTTTGTTTTATTCAGAAACGTCATAGGATAGCAGTAGTAGATATAAAGAACCAGGGTCATGCTGCAAGCTGGTCAGAAAAAGAAGACTAAGATCTTTCAAAATTGTAACTGGCAGCAGACACCATGAAATGGAAAAAAGATGGACATCTGGCAGTAGTTGGGGGACCACCTACCATCATAGACAGAGAACCCCCACTCAAGACAGCAGTGTCAGCACAAGTATGATGGCCAGCAGAGATAGAGGTGTGACCAGCTGACCCAGTGGAAATGCAGTTTCAGGAGAGAAGGCCTGAGGCAGTACACTAAGTATTTTTCATTTTCTCTTTTTTTCATAGGGTACGTATGGATTTACAAGTAGGTTAAGCAAACCCAGGCATGTTCATGTTAGAAATGTATGTATGCAAACATATATGTGTGTATCTATCTATCTATCTATCTATCTATCTATCTATCTATCTATCTATCTATCTATCTATCTGTCTATCGTCTATAAAAGTGATGTTTGCTCTGAGAGTGCTGATGGAAAAGTACAGAGAAGGTCAGAAGGAGTTGCATTGTGTTTTTGTAGACTTAGAGAAAGCATATGACAGGGTGCCTAGAGAGGAGTTGTGGTATTATATGAGGAAGAAGAGAGTGTCAGAGAAGTATGTAAGAGTGGCACAGTATATGTACGAGGGTAGTGTGACAGTGGTGAGGTCTGCGGTGGGAGTGATGGATGCCTTTAAGGTGGAAATGGGATTACATCAAGGATCAACTCTGAGCCCTTTCTTATTTGCAATGGAGATGGACAGGTTGATAGACGAGATCAGACAGGAGTCCCCATGGACTATGATGTTTACTGATGACATTGTGATCTGTAGTGAGAGTAGGGAACAGGTGGAGGAGACATTGGAGAGATGGAGATATGCTTTAGAGAGAAGAGGAATGAAGGTCAGCATGACTAAGACAGAATATATGTGTGTGAATGAGAGGGAGGATAGAGGAATGGTGAGGATGCAAGGAGTAGAGGTGTTGAAGGGGCATGAGTTTAAATACTTGTGGTCAATAGTTCAGAGTAATGGTGAGTGTGGAAGAGAGGTGAAGAAGAGAGTACAGGCAGGATGGGTTGGGTGGAGAAGAATGTCAGGAGTGATTTGTGACAGACGAGTACCCGTTAGAGTGAAAGGGAAGGTCTACAAGAGGGTAGTGAGACCAGCTATGTTATATGGGTTGGAGACAGTGGCATTGACAAAAAGGCAGGAGTTAGAACTTGATGTGGCAGAGTTAAAGATGTTAAGATTTGCACTGGGTATGATGAGGGTGGGCAGGATTAGGAATAAGTATATTAGAGGATCAGCCCAGGTTGAAAGGTTTGGAGACAAAGCCAGAGAGGCAAGATAACGTTGGTTTGGACATGTGCTGAGGAGGGATGCTGAGTATATTGGGAAAAAGATGCTAAGGATGAAGCTACCAGGTAACAGGAAAAGAGGAAGGCCTAAGATAAGGTTTATGGATGTGGTGAGAGAGGACATGAGGACATGCAGGTGGTCGGTGTTACAGAGCAAGATGCAGAGGACAGGAAGAAATGGAAACAGTTGATCCGCTGTGGCGACCCCTAACAGGAATAGCCGAAAGAAGATGATATCTATATATATATATATAAATATATATATATATATATATATATATATATATATATATATATATATATATATATATATATATATGTATATATATATATATATATATATATATATATATATATATATATATATATAAATATACACACACACACACACTTAAATATTTATATATATTTAAATATATCTACATTAATATGTATATATATATATATATGGGTCTACTACTAATGACCGAAACGACGATTCCCCGACAGAAAACTCACCGACGCCAGATGACCGACAGGTAAGTGTACCGACAGGGTGATTTGCCGACAGCGGAAAGACCGAAAGGGAATGTGCGATCGCGACGCGGTAAGTGTGCGATAGTGACGGAGTTAGGAACGGTCAGGTAAGTGCTCGAGATTGTGGGATGTCGGGTTAGGCTGTGGGAAAGGTGAGTGTGTGTTCGTGTCGGAGGTATGGTTCGGGTAAGGTAAGTGTGCTAGTGAGGGACTGTAGTTTAGGGACGGGTTAAGTGAGTTAGGGTTAGGGTGCAGGTAGGTGATGTGTGCGTTAGTGTCAGAGCTTGGGCTAGGGTGGGTTAAGTGAGTTAGGGTTAGGGTGCAGGTAGGTGATGTGTGCGTTAGTGTCAGAGCTTGGGCTAGGGGTGGGTTAAGTGAGTTAGGGTTAGGGTGCAGGTAGGTGATGTGTGCGTTAGTGTCGGAGCTTGGACTAGGGGTGGGTTAAGTGAGTTAGGGTTAGGGTGCAGGTAGGTGAAGTGTGCGATAGTGTCGGACCTTAGGGTTAGGGTTTGGGTCAGGGCTAGTGTGTATGCTATGTAGTGTCGCGTGTTGTTTACGTTCCGTGTGTCGGTGTAATGGTGTTCGGTGTTTTGCGTTGTCAGGTTTGTGTCGGGTTTGTGTGTTGTCGGTTATTTGGCGTCGGTGAGTTTTGTGTTGGGGAATCGTCGTGTTGGTGTTTAGTAGTAGACCCATATATATATATATATATATATATATATATATATATATATATGTTTATGTGTGTGTTTGTGTGTGCGTGTGTGTGTGTATATATTTATATAGATATAAATCTGTTTATTTATGCATCCAATCCATCTTTGCATATACACATACATATACATAGGAGGATGCAGCTTATTTTTTATAACACATATACTCACACACTGTGAAATGCATAGGATTTTTAAAGACTGCAGTTCTCTGTTTAGGATAGAAATAATTTTCTAGTGTACTAGTTGTGCAAGAAATAAATGTATTTGAAAATTACATACTGCAGATTACACAGTTAATGTGCTGCGACTATTCTCTCCTCTTTCATTCAGTCACCAACATCCTCCACAGTGCAGAGTCTGTGGTCACTTCATCTGACCCTGATACTGCAGAAGTTCTCCCATAAGGGCCAACTCCCAAATATTTTCACTGAGAATCTTGTCTTTGTACAATGTAAAACCAAACAGCGATGGTAGAGCAAGCTTGAAATACCAAAAACAAAGACAAAAAGCCTGCTTGGAAACCCAAATAAAGTACTGAAACCTGGTAAAACTCCTTTATTCGAAGCGAGTATAAGGCGACATCCAATAACTCAAAAGGACTGACCATCCACAAAAACATTAATGCCACAAAAATTGAATACGTTTTCAACCCTAATACACCAAGGTCTTCTTCAGAAAACCTGAATATCATTAATAAAGTGCCTTTTATGCAGGATCAATCAATTAAAACCATCAATTAACCAATGAAAATCAATACATCATTAAAAAATGTACAGCTATTAAAAACAAATAAAATCTTCACTGGTAATAAAAACATATAATGTATTCCATAAAAAACAAATAACAATTAAACCATGTTTGATATATGACAAAAACAATGAACAAAAATTAATATTCAGTATGTAAAAATGGCATTTCCTTATGTTTAAACCATGTTACTTTAATGCTACTTAATATTGTATAACTGTGCCCCCTTGTGGTAACAATAAAAAACTTCATAACTTAGCTGCCCTAAGCTTAAGCACTGAGGAGATAGAAAGTCTATCATTGAGACCTGGGGATTTAGTGGAGTCCAGAACAATTTGCCAAAAAAGTTCTTTGTACTCTAATTTGGCTTCCCACATACCACCCCTGATCTCTTTAGGGACAATTTCCAAGACAAAAAAGGAAAAGGACGCTTGAGGACATTTTAAAGTGTGTCTATACAATGCGTTTTTGTTATATTGTTTCCTAATTTCATATAAATGCTCATAAATACGGTTTTTCAACTTTCTTTCAGTTTTCCCCACGTAAAAAGAGCTGCAGAAATTGCACATAGCAATATATACAACTCCTTGAGTATTTCAGTTAGAAAATGTGTCACTGACAATATTTCTATCCCTTGAAGGTATGGTAATGTGAGTTTGATTAACTACATAAGCACATTTGTTAGGCCCATTAAACTCAAATAATTGTTTAAAATTCTGATCTCTTCTATAAATAAATTTCAAGGTTTTATTTTTACAAATCTCTAAATCAGAAAATTCAACAAATTTATTCCATTCATTAGTGATAACTTCCCTAATGATACCTGAATCCCCTGAATAATCAAAAATAAAAGCTTCACAAAAATTATCAACCCCGTTGTTTGGTGGGACTGAGGAAACTGTATTAAATAAAACACGTCCTAAGATGGGAGAAAATCTATCATGTCTCCCCTGGATCACAACCTCCAGTGTCTGTTGCAGTAGACCTTCGGGATATCCCCTTTCCCTAAACATGTCTAAAACTTTTTTACTTTCTCTGAAAAAATCAACGTCATTAGATGTCATCCTGCTAACCCAAACCAGTTCACCCTTGACCAGGTTCTTTTTCTGAAAAAAAGGATGAGCACTTTTGAAGTGAAGATATGAATTAGAAAATGTTTCTTTGCGAAAAATGTTGGATGAAAAATCTTGGTTGGTTTTCGTAAGAGTAATATCCAAATATATAAGCACATTCGAATTATAATTGTAAGTAAAGTCCAAAAATGTGGTAGTTCTTTTAATATATTGCAAAAATTCAATAAAGGTGTCATAAGAACCTGTCCAAAAAATAACAATATCATCCAGGAATCTTTTATATAAGCACCAATGTGTTGCAAAGGGGCTCTCAAGGACGTATAGTTCTTCCCAACTAGACAAAATGATGTTTGCATAGGTCGGAGCACATTTGGCCCCCATAGCCACTCCTCTGGTTTGTTTAGCTCTTTTTACGTGGGGGAAACTGAAAGAAAGTTGAAAAACTGTATTTATGAGCATTTATATGAAATTAGGAAACAATATAACAAAAACGCATTGTATAGACACACTTTAAAATGTCCTCAAGCGTCCTTTTCCTGTTTTGTCTTGGAAATTGTCCCTAAAGAGATCAGGGGTGGTATGTGGGAAGCCAAATTAGAGTACAAAGAACTTTTTTTGGCAAATTGTTCTGGACTCCACTAAATCCCCAGGTCTCAGTGATACACTTTCTATCTCCTCAGTGCTTAAGCTTAGGGCAGCTAAATTATGAAGTTTTTTATTGTTACCACAAGGGGGCACAGTTATACAATATTTAGTAGCATTAAAGTAACATGGTTTAAACATAAGGAAATGCCATTTTTACATTCTGAATATTGATTTTTGTTCATTGTTTTTGTCATATATCAAACATGGTTTAATTGTTATTTGTTTTTTATGGAATATATTATATGTTTTTATTACCAGTGAAGATTTTATTTATTTTTAACAGCTGTACATTTTTAACGATGTATTGATTTTCATTGGTTAATTGGTGGTTTTAATTGACTGATCCTGCATAAAAGGCACTTTATTAATGATATTCAGTTTTTCTGAAGAAGACCTTGGTGTATTAAGGTCGAAAATTATTCAATTTTTGTGGTGTTAATGTTTTTGTGGATGGTCAGTCCTTTTGAGTTATTGGATGTCGCCTTATACTCGCTTCGAATAAAGGAGTTTTACCAGGTTTCAGTCCTTTATTTGGGTTTCCAAGCAGGCTTTTTGTCTTTGGTTTCTGTACAATGTAAGCAGATGTAGCTTGAAAAACCTTGCTGTGCATTAACTTCAACTAGTCAAATGCTTACCTCTCCTGGAAATTGACTTTTACATCCCCCCCCCCAAAAGAGTAGTCCTTGCATTCTAGGAACTACTTACTAAGTCACTGTACTCAATATGCCAGTCACTTACTATTCCTGGCTCACAAGCTTCTTTATTCAGGAAATTATAGAAAACCTGTTCAACTTTATATCTCCCTGTTAACTGCTTTGTTTTGGCTATAAATTGATTACTATTATAATTTGACCTGATTGTGGAAAGGTAATTACAGTAGAATATATTGTTAAACATCCGTTCACTATTCTCTCCTGTATCAATCAGTCACCAACTTCCTCATTGTGCAGGTATGGGTCATATGTTATTACATTCCTATTTTCCTAAGACTATGTAGAGCATTATATAGACCTTAGTAGTGGTTTACACTTATATCAGTTTCCTTCAGATCAGGTAAGCTTTATGTATGTTGACTCTGATATATATATATATATATATATATATATATATATATATATATATATATATATATATATATATATATATATATATATATATATAAATATATATATATATATATATATATATATATATACACTCTTTTGATATACTGTTTAATACCGTCAATGTTTACTAAGTGATGATTTTATATTGTGCATATTGATGTAGTGCTAGTTATGACAACTTGCTCTATATAGCTCTATATACACTATATTATTATGGTTCTCTATCAGTATAACTCCTGCTAAACCTACTTTCAGCTTACATTCATAATTTTTTTTCTGTCTCTATTCTTATACTTTCCCCATATTCATTTGCTCTGACTCACTGTGGTCCTTCCTCCATTTCTTTTAATAATAAGTGTTAACTTTATTACTTAAATGTAATACAACATAATTCCCAACTTCCATTTAATCTTTTAGCACCATTCTCAACTGCCATTCTCTCTCCCATAATGCTTTTCACTGTATTCATTCACAGTCACATCCCTCCCTAACAGTACCTATCTATTCTACATTGTATCTTCTACTCCCTCCAAAAAAATCACTTCTTCTTATTTTAACCTCATTCTCATACTTTAGCCTTTTAAACCCATCTATTTCATTACATTCCACAGAACATAGGATGGTGAAATGGTGTAGTGGCTAGCGTTTTTCCCTCACAGCAAGAAGTTCTGCAGTTTGATTCTTGACTGGGGTGCCTTCTGTGTGAAATCTGTATGTCCTCCCTGCATTTGCATGGGTTTCTGTGGGTGCTCCAGTTTCTTCCCACATTCCAAAGTTTTTCAAATCTAGCTGCTTAGGATTTCCCTCTCTCTCCCCCCCTTGGCTGACCTGGTGTGACTTAGTTTGAACTCTACATTTATCTACAAAATGGAGTCTACAGGACTGCAATTGGTCACCATAACAAAATCAATTTTTCTCAGCATTTAAGCAGATTGAACTCTACATTTAGCTACAAAACGGAGTCTACAGGACTGCAATTGGTCACCATAACAAAATCAGTTTCTCTCAGCATTTAAGCAGATTGAACTCTACATTTACCTACAAAACGTACTCTACAGGACTGCAATTGTTCACCATAACAAAATCAGTTTCTCTAAGCATTTAAGCAGATTGAACTCTACATTTACCTACAAAACGGTGTCTACAGGACTGCAATTGGTCACCATAACAAAATCAGTTTCTCTCAGCATTTAAGTAGATTGAACTCATTTACCTACAAAACGGAGTCTACAGGACTGCAATTGGTCGCCATAACAAAATCAGTTTCTCTCAGCATTTAAGCAGATTGAACTCTACATTTACCTATAAAACGGAGTCTACAGGACTGCAATTGGTCACCATAACAAAATCAGTTTCTCTCAGCATTTAAGCAGATTGAACTCTACATTTATCTACAAAACGGAGTCTACAGGACTGCAATTGGTCACCATAACAAAATCAGTTTCTCTCAGCATTTAAGCAGAGTAGGTTGCACACAAAAAGCATTTACTAAGCTTTTACTTGCAGGGCTGTGTAATTAAGCAGGTCACCATTTTGGTCAGCCATACGGCTCTTTTTTCTTCTTGAGTACTTGCCTCCTTCCCCTGTAACTTAAGTAAACTGACTCTAAAATTAAGAGCTATAATACTTACCTTATAGCTTTAGAACACCTTAGGAAACCTTGTAAACTGCAATAGCCTGACATTTGAACAAGTAACCCTTGTAAAAATTCCCAAAATTGTATACTGTTGGTCTGTCTTTCCTGCTAAACATAAGTGAAATTACAGTGCTGAGTGCAAGTAACATTAAAATTAAAGTGCTGAGTGCACATAACATTAAAGTGCTGAGTGTAGATTTTAGGCCCTTACATTCAACTTACCTCTGGTGTGGTATCTTGAGTCAATCAGGGTATTCCTTGTAACCTCTCCTACTGCCTTCTCTTTTCCCCCACCCCCCTCTTTCCTCAAACAAGTTAAACTGCTATAATTCAGTACAGGCATCATTTTCAAATCTAGGTGCTTAGGATTTCCTTCTCTCTTCCCCCCTTGGCTGACCTGGTGTGACTTAGTGTACGTTTCTTCATTATATTGATATTTTACTGTTTTTTGTGTAACTGAATGACCTGCTGCTAAATTCTGATTCTGCACAGACTGCTCTATTTTTTTGCAGAGGCTCTATAAGTAGCTAGTGACTTTACTGAATTTCTGTGGTAATATTTGTGTTTAAACTGAACCTGTACCTAGAGAAAGTGTAAGATCAGAGCTCCTACTTGCTGCATGTGTTTTTAATGTTTAAATTGCACACACACATTGAAGAAGTGCTTTTATGACCTGAATAACTTGGGCTAGCTATACCTGAAGTGCTTTTACTGGCAATTTTCCAGTTGTACAATTGTGAACAATTGATTTAGTTTTTCTGGTATATCTTTAAAATCTGGCAAGTGTTTATTTACTGAATAGCTCTCTTGCTTAGGTTTCTTAGCTATAAATCTTAGTTCATTCTGAAGTATGCTACTTTACCCCCCCCCACCCTCAAACCTTTCTGAATGTATTATTATAAAATAACTGCCTGTTGCTGCCTTCATGCTTACCCTAGAATCTCTGCTTTTCTCTTTTCCTAGTTGAACTCTACATTTACCTACAAAACGGAGTCTACAGGACTGCAATTGTTCACCATAACAAAATCAGTTTCTCTCAGCATTTAAGCAGAGTAGATTGCATACAAAAAGCATTTGTTAAGCTTTCACTTACAGTGCTGTGTAATTAAGCAGGTCACCATTTTGGTCAGCCATAGGGCTCTTTTTTCTACTTGAGTGTTTGCCTTCTTCCCCTGTAACTTAAGTAAACTGACTCTTACATTAAGAGCTATAATATTTACCTTATAGCTTTAGGACACCTTAGGAAAACTTGTAAACTGCAATAGCCCCGCTAAGTTGGCCCTCGCTATGCTCAGGCTCTCTTCGCTCCCCTCCCACCCCCGCTACCTCTAAATTTAAAGTACTATAGCCACTCCCCCACTTTCTAGATCTTATCTGTTTCATCTAGGATAATTCCTCCCACCCCCATTCTTCTACCTGAATTTTAATAGCACCTATTAGCTTTCATCTGGCATTCTCCCATCCCCCTTCCAGTACCTTTACCTCACCACTCCATCTTCTGGTGTTGCATCACCAGGTAAAAGAGTTCCTTAACTCACTAGCTGAATCACAAATAATGATATACTCCTCTTTACTACCCTTCTTGTTCACACCATACCTCCTTACCTTGTATGAAAACCAGCTTCTCATGGGATTTCAGGTCCCGAAAGGTCATACTATCACCCTAGCTGTAAATCCTCCCACCTTCGAACATACTTACAGTACCAGGTCCTATCCAACATCTTGTTCAGTCTGTCAACATCTCAACCCCAGGCACATTAGCACTAGATCCAAACACTACCACAAACTAATAAACAAATTCTTGAAGTTCATCACCAAGTATAGACTTAACCTAATACTTGGTGGTGATATTCACCCCAACCCTGGCCCACCCACTTCAGATACACATATCCCCTATACTTGCAATCTAAGCTACAAACCTACAATTAATAGGCCAACTAGCTCTCTCTTAGCCTGTCATTTCAATATTAGAAGCATTAATAACAAGGTACATGAATTGCATGCACTTCTGGATGTCCACTCCCCTGAGATTATCTGTTTATCTGAAACCTGGTTAAAACCTAACACTACAGACAATGAAGTGTTACCACCTGGGTACAACATACACAGGCTGGATCGTGCTTCCAGGAAGGGGGGTTGGGTAGCTGTACTCTATAAATCTGAGTTGAATGTCACCATAGATGTAATACAACAACCTCAGATTAATAACTCAGAGATTCTTGCCACCAAATTGCAACTTAATAAAAATACATGCATTAATATCATCTGTATGTACCTTCCCCCAGGTAACAATATATCTACACTTGAAGATATCCTGCACTGGCTATCATGTCACTACCCCCAAGAAACCCTACTACTTGGAGACTTTAACATAGACTGGGGCACCTGTTCCTCAGAATCCCCAACCACCCATATTAACCTGCATGCATTTACACAAATCATATCCACCCCTACCAGGATAGGTAAACCCAACCTAAAAGAAAGCATACTTGACTGGGAACTCATAAACAGTCACCCCCAACTGTACACCTCTGATACCCTCCCTGATGGCCTAAGTGATCACCTTCTCACATATGTAATTAAGCACAAAGCCATTAATTCCCAACAACCCTTACTCAGAAAGGTTAGAAACAATAAAAACGTTGACCCTGCCAAATTCCAACAAGAACTAAACTCATGTAATCGGTCTGTTCTAAAACGCCTCCCCTTAGAGGAAGCAGTAGCATACTTTAACAATAAATTCCTTGAGATCCTTGATTTGCATGCACCTGTTCATTCAGAGAGAACAAAGGCAAAAACTGCGCCATGGCTTTCTAAAGAGTCTAAACAAAAAATTACCCTTAGAAACAAAGCATGGGCGTTATGACATTCTTCTAAAGACCCCAAAGATCACATTAAATACAGGCAATCCAGGAACGAAACTAAAAAATCCATTTTACAAGACAGAAAACAATACTACTGTAATTTACAGACAGTAAATCAAAATAACCCACAGAAGATTTGGGCAGGTTTAAATAATCTACTACATCCTGGACAAACTTCAACCCCAATCCCTGCTGCTACTATTGATAAAACCCCTGAAGTTGTTTCTGACAGTTTTAACCGATTCTTTACTGAGACAATTCAAGCCCTAGCTAGCCAACTACCTCCTAGCTCCCCTGGTCCTGAAAGTACCACCCCTAGAAACCTACTCGAATTCAACATCCAACCAGTCGCCACTTCACTTATACGTACCTTGATCAAAAAATTAAAACCCACTACCCTTTCTGCTGACCAACTCCCTGCTGAGTACCTACAAAAATCAGCTGATGCTATTGCTTACCCTGTCTCAATACTAATCAATCGAACCATAGTAGAAGCTAAAATTCCCACCATCTGGAAAATATCCTATGTAATCCCACTTCACAAAGGAGGCAGCTCTACTGAATTTTCCAATTATAGGCCAATAGCTATACTCTCTCCACTTGCAAAGATTATGGAAAAATGTATTCATAGACAACTCATGCACCACCTAATCCAGAATCACCTTATGGCAGACACTCAGCACGGCTTCCGTCCTCATCACAGCACTACTTCAGCCCTCCTAGCCTTTACCAACACCATAAACCATAATCGCAACAATAATTATATATCCTCAGCCCTCTTTTTGGATCTTTCCAAGGCATTCAATATGGTTGATCACCAACTTTTAATCCACACCCTGCAAACATTCTGTCTAGATACTAGAGCCCTTCAGTGGTTTCAATCCTACCTGAATGGTCGACAGCAGGCTGTCCTCTGGCAGAACAAACTCTCTAACCTTCTACCTAACACCCTTGGAGTACCACAAGGCTTTATACTAGGGCCCTTGCTGTTCTCCATCCTCATTAACGACCTTTATACTGTCATCCCAAAAGTCAGCTGTATCCAGTATGTGGATGACTCTACTCTGATTTGCTCGGCCACATCTCCAATAGAGTTATGGTCAGCTACCCAGACCACCTTTAATACAATAGAAAACTGGCTTTCTGAATGTTGTCTGATCCTAAATCCCCAAAAAAACTAAAATGCTGTTATTTTCACCAACACGTAGGTCTACCACTTTCACCTTTACCATAAATTCAAGTGATGGCACAATAATCTCCCCTGACCCCTCTACAAAACCATTAGGTGTCATCATAGATAATAATCTAAAATTCAACTTACAGGTTAACCAAACTATCAAAACCATCAATAAAAAACTAGGGTCACTTTACAGAATAAAAGCCTTCCTAACCCCTCCATATAAAATTGCCATAGCTCGCTCTCACCTTCTTTCAACCCTTCTGTATGCATCCCCTCTACTCTCGAATTTAAACAAGACTGTCCTTAACAAACTCTCAATTTGCTACAACCACATTGCCAGGTTTGCCACTGGGCTGCCTTTTAGGACACATCATTGCATCAATCTAAATCAGCTTGGGTGGCTTGAACTACCCAGTCTAATCCAGTATAACCAACTGATTATGGCCTATAAAATCCTGTATAAGCCGGACAATACTCCTGCACTTAAAAATGTTATCATCCCCTATAACAATCCTAGACCACTTCGATCCTCTGACAAACTACTAATTCAGACTAGCAAAATTAATAACACAGCCGGTGACTCTCTGTTTGCAAACTCTGTAAGCAGACCTTGGAACTCTCTTCCAGCTGATATTACCTTACTTTCCACCTTAGGTCAATTTAAAACTAGACTCAAACAACATTTGGCACTTAACTGGCTATGTCAATGTATCAAGCCTGGCTAACTTTCTCTAGAATGTGTAAAAATTTATTAACCAGCTTACTGTGTAATTTAATTTAATCCTGATTTAGGCTCGGGATTAACTCTAACCTGTGGAACTTGCTTAACTTGCTTACTTATGTAATCCCTGTAAATAGTCTGTTTGTAATATGTAATGCTGGTGTTATGTAATGCTGTATCTGCTTACCCTTGGAGCTTTTCTCCCTGGGCCTCCACTGAAAATGGACATGCATCCAGTCGGACTATCCCGGTCAACAAATGTAAAATAAAAATAAAAAAATGTAGTAGGTGGATGGGACACACTATATTGGCCCTAGGTGTGTGTGGTGCACCCTCTGAGGAAGGTTGGGCCTTGGGCTAGCAACCTGACTGCTACAGAAACGAGTGCTGGAAGGTGCTTCTTGGCTAATGTACCACATGGTGTGTAAATAAGAGGGAAATTCCATAGAAGATAACAGGAAAATCTAACTCTCTTCTTTCTTAGAAAATGTGTCTTACCTTCCTATCTACTATCAGCTTTCAGACTCCACCATCACTAGATATCTTTTTGCCTTACAACTGCTTTTTCCTTCTTGATCCCTGCTTCCCCACTACCTGCCAACTATAACATACCGATCCCTTTACTTAATCATGCTCCTCTTCAGCTAATCCTCTATTCTTCTCCTACTACTGGGCCAAAGCTCATCCTATCATGCCTCTATAATAGCTCTCAACATATCTACAACTCTGTCCCAAACATATATTCATATTTCTTTCTTAATTTCCCCAAACATTGCACCTAACCTATTTAGTGATGCCCCTCATCTTTTTTCCAAATACAGACTGATTGACTCCATTTCACTCAAACCAGAACAAAAATAATGTGGAAAAATACTCTCTTAAAAACAAGTATCAGCAATGCCTTAATATACAATAATCCTTTGCAGAGGAGAACTTCACCCTAATCCTGGCCCCACCTATCAAATGTTACTCTAGCCCTACAACAGTAACCCCCAACCCCAGTAATCTAACTTTTGCTGCCATAAATGTTAGAAGCATAAGAAATAAAATTGCTGCACTACATGCCTGGATTATCCAACATAAACCTGATATTCTCATGGTAATTGAAAGTTGGCTTAAACCCAGCATAAACAATTCTGAAATTACACCTCCTGGCTGTAATATCATCTGTAATTGTAGTATAAAGAGGAAAGGTGATGGTATTGCTTTAATATTTCCCAACAGCTACCACATGTCCCATTACAACAAATCCATACCAAAATCAATTCAGCAGAGCTTCTTAAAAAGTCCTGAAATTAAAGAATTATAAGCAGATATATATTACTGTTTTTTACATCCCTCCTGGCAACAATACAACTATGTTGGAAGATACCCTACACTGGAAACAATTTCACAGGAAAAAAATACTGATAGGTGACGTGAATGTCAATTAGTTGGATATAAACTCTATTCAACTACATCTAGGGTGAACTTACTTTGTTTCACACAGCTAATTAATGATCCCATACATTATAGCAAGACATCAAATTTCCTATTAGACTGGATCCTAGTATCAGACCCCTAGCAAGTACACCATGTTAGGTCCAATGTCTGACTGTGTCAGTGATCCCAATCCATATAACCAGTCAGAAAGTTATAAAATACCAGGATTTGCAAGCAGAAATGAGAGTAATGTGGAAGAAGCATACCCAAAGAGTTCCAATAGTTAGAGCAACAGGACTTAAAAAAAAAGAGTTTACAATCATACTTAGATATGTTACTGATACATATAACTCCATATCAATTGCAGAAGGAGTCAACACTGGTCACACTGTGGGTGTTGCTAATAGTACTTCTGGCTAACTTCAGAGATAGAAACAATACTAATTTCATGAACTTTAATCAAACTTTGACTGAGGAATGAAGTCCATTCCCATCATGGTATGAGAAACCCAAAAGACTTAGAAAAATTTAAAATGGGAGACTGGAAAACATTCCTACAATGGGGTTAGGCCAGGCTCAGGGGAGAGGATGCCCACCCACCCCGGCCATTGTAGAAGGAAGTAGTAGCCCACAAAAAAAACAAAAAAAAAAAAACACAAAAACTGACACGCCCAAAAAAGAGACATACATATGACAGACTAGACTATTGAGGATAAGAAAGACATCATGTATTGTTATTATTCAAGAATTTCTGGACAGAAGATATACAAAAAGATTAAGAGATTAATTAGAGGAAAGAAAAATACTTGCACAAGAAAAACTATCAAAAGCATCAAATGCAAACTTGTGTTTACTAATACAACAGATTCATGAAAAACATTATACTGACCAAGAAACCTTGGGCTGTTTGGAAAAAGAAATGACTGAGGAAATGTGAAAATATAAAGAACAATCTTTTTTAAAAAGGTATAAAAAGAAATATGGACATGGAAAAGAAAGAGAGATCTGATATGGTGCAATATTTATCCAAAGGAAAGAACAAAATTACTGAATAAAAAAAGCAGCTCAGAAGATATTTGAGGAGAAATATAGGCAAAGGAACCCCAATATGGAAATGTTCACAATAAATAAATCAGATCACAAAGGGAGAACACAGAACAGAAGATTAATGAAGTTAAATAAATAGAAGCTGAAATTTAGAAGCTGAAATTACGGAACAGCTGTGAAGTGAAGGATTTAGAGTAGAAAGTCTAATGCAAGTTATACCACAGCATGATAGAACAATGACTCCCCAAATTAAGGAGAAAACAGTGGAGCAGGAAGCATCTGATCAATTGCCATATGAAGATACTTTGGAGCCTTCAGCAGGAAATCAGTACAAGAGTTCAGCTGGAGTTACACAGCAAGGGAAGGAACAGGAAACTGTGGCAACTCTGACAAAGTCAATGCTGACGAATGATAGGCCAGTGACTTCTCATATGAAAGAGCAAAGGATGGCACAGGATGAAGCTCAAGAGAAAATGGCATAGGAAGATTGTCTGGAACTTTCTATAGAATGGTCACAGGAAATGGGGAAATGTGCTCTTAATTTAGAAGAAAAAGATCAAATGGAGGAGTTGCTTGATTTAATAGAGATGGATAGGCATATTAAGATCAATGAAATAAATAATTACAGAAATTTAATATGCCCCAAAATGTTACAAGTTTAATAAAAGAAATGAATACAGTAATCAAGACTATTCACAGAAATGTATGTGATACAACAGAAGTAAATAGGATATATTACTGTGCAGCTAAATTAATAACAGTTAGTCTTACCACAAAGACATACAGTAGTAGGGGAAAGGAACAGGAGAAATCAAATGCCATCATGGAAATATCGAATAGAGAAAAAAAAACATAAAGCAATTAAGACAACAAGTGTCATTTTTAGAAGAGTACAGGAGAGGGAACAGATCAACAAAAATACTCAGAAAGGTCAACTTGATAAAAGCAATGTGCAGTATCAGAACAAAACAAACTCGGAAAGGTAAAACACAAACAAATAAACCAAAACAGGAATCCACGCATCTCGTAGCTGGAAATAATCCAATGACCAAAGTTATAGTGTAAAAAAACTTTTAATATGAGTGCTTTCATTCACATAAATAAAATGAACTTATTCAGACAAATAAAAGGCATTCAAATAAGCACTTAAATACATTTCCTGATTCATGACATCACAAACCCACCTTAGGAAATCATGTGATTATAAATTTCCCATAAATCATTCATAAACATATTATTATTATTCATATTTGATTTAAAATAAATACAAACAATATGTGTATGTGTATATATATATATATATATATATATATATATATATATATATGTGTGTGTGTGTGTGTGTGTGTGTGTGTGTGTGTGTGTGTGTGTGTAAATACGCTAATATATTAAAGTATAAACATAAGCAGGAATGAACACCGTAAAAAGTTTTGGTGTTCTTATTCCAATATTTATCTTAAAAGTGACTAATTTTAAGATACACTTCAAAGAGCAGTAATCATTTATTCCGGGATATGAGTGTACATTGAGCCTTAAATGCCACAAAAGCTCATGCTCCTCTAGCCTCAAACTCCACGGACCCCCCCCCCCCCCATAATTGGGTACTACTTGCTCAATTACCAAATATTTAAACTGGTGATTCAGTTCATCCATTATATGCCTGGCCAAAGCATTTGTAGTGTTTTGTTTATACTATATTGGTGTTCGTAAATTCTTTGTTTAAAATGTCTCTCAGTTTTCCTCACATAGAAGCAGATGCATACCTGACACTGTGCAAGGTAGACTACCCCTTTTGTATTGCAGTCAAATCTACCCTGCAACTCATATTATTCACCCAAAACAGTGAAAGCTGATGTTGTCTGTATAAATTTACAATAGGGGCATCTCCCACATTTCTTCATACATTTATTATGTATATAAAGCTTCACATTCCTTTCCATGATAGATTTAATATTGGGCCCCCTTCTGTATGTAATTTTAGGTTTGTCCATCCATTTGGACCTAAGAGTAGCATCTTCATTTATAAGGGCCCAATTTTTGATTAAGATGTTCCTGAAGGCACTTGCATCCCTGGAGAAAGTTGTTATGAAATTAACATTAAATTCATTTTCTATCCTAGGATTCATGTCTGTTATGGTATTCTCCATCTCCCCATTAACTTCAACTATGTTCCTATTCAAAATGGGTTTAAAATGGCCTGTCATTCGCTTCCTCTCCACTTCAACCATAATATAATTCAGGAAATTAGATGGATAGCCCCACTTAATGAACATGTATCTCAAGTTTTGACATTCATTGTCAAAATCCTGGTTAAGAGAATTCATTCTGGCAGCTCTCACGAGCTGTCCTTTTACCACAGCCTGCTTTTGATATATAGGATGGTTACTGGTGAAGTGAAGAAAATCATTAGAATATGTAGGTTTTCTGTACATGAGGGCTACATGTCTAATATTTACATTGTCCTTGTTCAATTTCACATCTAGGTAGGCCATCTCATGTTTATCGAAATTGGATGTAAATTGTAAAAAGGATATCCTATGTGACATCTCGTCCAACAATTGATTAACTGTTTCTAAATTACCTTTTATCAATAGAAATATATCACTCAAAAATTGTGTATGGCATCTCACATTATTCCTGAATGTGTCATTAGGAAACAAAAATTTATTTTCCCAGAAGGCCATGACGCTATTTGCAAAGCTGCCCCCACAGGGTGAACCCATAGCAACCCTACTTTTCTGTAAATAGTAGAACTTATTAAAGAGAAAAAAATTGTTTTCCAAAATTAGTTCTAATAGGTCCTCTGTTAGGTTCAATTCGTCTCCATCAGCACCTTTCTCCATCAGGAATTCTCTCACCCAACTAATGGCCAGGGCTTGTGGTATTGCAGTATATAGATCCTTGACATCTATTTCAGGAAATCAAATTCTGAATTGTATTCTACTTCATTCAATGCCTGTAAAAAAAACACAAGGATCCTTATAAATTTGGGATTCAGTGGCAAGATATTTCCTTAACATTCCATCCACCAGTTTGGCACAGACATATGTGATACTGTTTCTACCATCTTTGAGTCTTTGGGTCTTAGTGGGGGATCTTCAAAATTTTTATGGATTTTTGGGATTCCGAATATTACAAGTGTCAAGGGGGCAGCCTTTCTTAAATAGTTACTAATGTCAAGGCTAAACTTGCCTTCCAAAAACATGTCATTAACGGTGTTCCTAATTTTCAAGAAGGCCCTGTTTACTTAGTTTATCATGACTTTTTCATATGCTTCACTCTCTAACATAGTTAGCATCCTCAAGGTATAATCACTTTCCTCCATAAAAATTAGGCCATCACCCTTGTCGGATTACATCACACGTATATTAAACAGTTTCAATTCAGCAAGACCTTGTATTTGGAAGGGGTGTAAGTTAAAATCATGTTGTTTATAACCCGTTCTAATCAAAACATCCCTAAAATCCATTTCACATAGTTTTTCAAAGATCCCTAAAGTAGCATGCAATGGGGGGGGGGGGGTTAAACAAACTGGAAATTCTGTGTTCACTTCTTGTTAAAGAATTATTACCCAACAAAGGGTGCAAATTCAATTTACGTAAATATACTTTCAAGTCAATAAGAGTCCTAGAAATATCAGCTCTTTTCGTGGGTACAAAAGAGAGCCCATGGGCTAGCACCTCTATTAATTCTGGTTTCGCAAATTTTTTAGTAAAATTGTAAATTTTAAAGTCACCTTCTTTGTTGGTATAAATGGTAACCCCCCTACTTCCATCTATGCTGTTGGTCGTATCTTCTGAGAATATTATCTCCTCCTCTGAGTTTGTTTCCTCGATCATTGGTTCTTCCTCGATGGTTGTTGGGTTTGTTGCCAAACTTGGCCATTGGGAAAACCCTGACCCTGGGATGGTTAATTTGGGTTAGATGGTATTCCCGGCCCCTCAATCTGCCATTCCATATAGCCAAACCTTCATCCCACACTTCAGTTGTATTGCCCTGTTCCTGTACATCTTCATAGTTCTCATCCATAGGGCTGTTATCCCCGGTGGCTCCTGTAGGTTCGATGTTATGCCAAGTTTGTGAGGGAGGAGGGGGTGGATATGCTGTTCCACTGGAATATTCTTTTTGATCCCTTTCAAGCTTTTTGATCTTAGATTCCCTCAGTTTCTGGATAACAGTGTCTATACTACAAAATATACTACTGAACTCATACTTATAGCGACCAAAATGAATATCTGACAATGTCCATCTCCATTATATTAAGGTCATTTTTCAAATGTTCCATTTGTAAGCAATAATGCTTTATAAGAATTTCCAAAAAACTCTAGGCCCTGCTTATCAAAGAGTCCCAGTAATTCACGATGGAAAGCAGAATCTTTCAGCAGTCCCATAGGGTAATGCCACTGTCTTAAACCCTTGGGGATATGCTACCTTTGCAAGCATTCCTGGAAATAAGCAACTTCCAATTGAAGATTTTGATATTTTAGAAGGCTATAATCAAATTCTTTAAGTTTGTTCACAATGTTATTCTCGCTGTTTTGTAGTGTTCCATTCAGCTGGTTGTTACAGCTGTTAAAAAATGCTGGAGCACTGAGCCATTCTTGTAGATTAGGTATGGTGTTCAGGGCTCCTACATCAGCATTACTCAGTTCATTCTCCATGTTGTTAACATTATTATTGCTGCCATTACTACTATGGCAGTTGCTCTCGCCATATCCAGGCAAAGCAACTGAAGTAGAAGCCATAGTTACATTTGAATATGACAAGTTAGGTACATTTGAAAGCAAGGACCTACAAGAGCCCTAAAGGGACAGTCCAGGTGTTGGGTTTACGTTACTGCCAACATTAGTGTTGATTCTCTGGGCGAGATCATTCACCCAGTTGAAAAGTTGTTCAACCAGCACTGTTAACTTTACAATAGCGATAATTTCTGATTCAGTACCTCCAGGTGGGGTAAATAGAGACTGCAAACTGCCATTTCCTTCCTGTTCCATGTTAAACACACCAGAACAAACTCGGAAAGGTAAAACACAGCAGTCTCAGAACAGACCAGGATCCATTGTACATTATTGCAAGTAATAAACTAAAGATATCATCACAGGCACAATAAAATTAGAAGACATGCAGATAAATATGAAGAATAAGCAATTTATTGATGATCCAAAATAAATTTATTGAGAACTGGGAAACAAGGCAAAAGAAATAGAAACACTGCCAAACACATTTTGAAGAAATATCTATGAAGATCCTGTGGAACATAACAAAGATACTAAACTGGTAAAAGAAGTAAAAGAAAGAATAAGGAATTCAAATGTACAGGATATGAAATGGGCTGAAATAATGGCCAGAGAAATTTAAACACAAATAAGAAAAGATTCTAATTGGAAAAATCAAGGCCCAGATGCAGTACCTAACTCCTAGTTAAAAGTATTAACATCTTTACATGAAGATTTAGCCATGAGTAAGAACTATTTTTGTGAATATACAGAACAAATTTCAACCTGGTTAACAACAGGAAAAACTATACTCCTCATTAAGAGTGAACCTGTGAGATATCCTAAAAAATATATATCAATAACTTGCCTTCTGACAACGTATAAACTATACACCGGAATTGATGCCGACAGAGATTAAAATCATTTAGAAGAAAACTCAATCATAACAATAGAACTAAAGGATAATAAAAAAGTAATATAGATATGAGGATCATTTGTTATTTAAGTCATAATAAAGAATTGTAAAAAGCAGAAGAATCTAATTATGACATGGAGAGACTGCAAAAGAATCTAATTATGGCATGGAGAAACTGCAAAAAAAAGCTAATAAGGGTATAATCTAATTATGGCATGGGTAGACTACAAGAAAGCACTTGACAGCATCACACATTTATGGATAAAAGAGAGCTTACAAATGTATAAGATGCACCCTATATTGATTGATTACATTATAGTGATCATGAAACAGTGGCAAACCACTACGCTGTTAAGCCTTGATTAAGGACACAGAATTATTCCAGGGATAAAAATTCAAAGGGGGATATTCCAGGGTGTCTCTTTGTCATTGGTGCTCTTTTGTCATGTTCTTAACCCATTAAGCTGTCTACTTAACAGATTAGGTCATGGCTACAATTTGGCTCCAGGAAAACAACAAAGTGAAAAGACTTCTCATCTTCTTTTTGTGGATGATTTAAAACTGTATAGTTCATCAGATGAGGAGCTGAAAGCACAACTACAAGTGGTCAAAAAACAATGTACAATCATACTTAGATATGTTAATGATACATGTAAATTGCAGAAAGAGTCAGTTCTGGGCACACTGCAGATACTGCAGAGATAATTTCTGGCTAACATCAAAGACTGAGACAATACTAATGTCATGAACTTTAATCATACTTAGACTTAGGAATGGGGTCTATTCCCATTGTGATTTTAGAAAACCAAAAGACTTGGAGAAATTAAACCAGATATCTCACACATCCACTTAAACAGCATGTTTATAAAACAACATACAACTTGTCCAGGTATAATCCAGAAATATTCATTACTACTCTATCATTTATTAACTAGAACTTCCTAAAAATCTTCCCCTTAGATGATGATGTAAATGAATTCGATACAACTTTCCTGAATGTCCTGAATAGCCTTGTACTTCCTAGAAGGAAGAGTTGAAAAACAAATAATGCAGTTTGGTTATCCAAAAAGAGAAGAATGATAAGACAGGATAGACAAAAAAGCAGGGAAATAATACCAAAAATATAAAACACCACAATATCTTGAAACTTCAGAATGTTTCACAATCATACTAAAAAGCAAATTAATTAAGACAAAAACTGTACCATACTATAATAACTTTCATAATAACAGTAAACATAACCCTAAAAATTCTGGATAGCCATTAAAGTAATATTGCATCCCAGCCATAAATTTAACCCTAACCCCTCTCCCAACTACTCATCACTTGAAACTGCAATGCAGTTCAACTCTTATTTCGTAGATAGTATAGCACCTCTAATCAAGCATTCCCCAGCATCAAATCCTAATCCTACCCAGCAACCACATATCACCACTTCTACTTTCACTTTAAAACTTGTGCCCACATTCTAAACAAAACTACTCTTAAATAAACTCAAGCCATGCTCTTCTTCTGAAGAGGGCCTTCCAAGTGAGTACCTTAAAATAGCAGCCAACAGCATTGTCTACCCTTTCTCAATCCTTAAAAATAGACCAGTCCAGGAATCCCACTCTCCCTCTCTCTGGAAAAAATAAATCACACATTATCCCTCTCCACAAAGGAGAAAATTCAACAGACATTACTCCTCTCCAAATATCTGAAAACATGTATTCAAAAACAATTCCTAAACTATCTCCTGCAGGAAGAATTCCTTTCCCTACACAACATGACTTCCATCCTCCCCATAGTACTAACACTGCACTTGTACCCTATATAGATACTGTCAATAAAGCTAGAGATAACATCAAGCTAGTATCTTTCTTATTTCTACACTTGTCTAAAGCCTTTGACGCAGGTTGTCACAGCAAGCTTCTACTTCAAATTTAATCATTATGTCTATCTCAGCTAACCATTCTGTGGTTCAAAAAGTTATCTGTCCAATAGATTTCAATCAGTAAAATGGCACTTCTCCATCACCATACTTCACTGTCACCACTGGTGCACCAGAAGGCTAGATCCTTAGTCTCCTCCTCTTTAAAATTCTCACCAACACCTTCCACACATCCATAAAACAGACCTCTCTAATACAGTATGCAGATGACCCCGCACTCATTATAACAAGTGTAGATTAATGTATAGTTATCAAAACGTTTTTATGAATATATAGTTATCTATTTGCTGTTTGTATTCTTTGTATAAACTGTTCTTTTCTCTGAGCTTTTCTCCCCGGGCCTCTACTGAAAATGGACATGTATCCAGTTAGACTAGCCCGGTCACCAAATGTAAAATAATAAAAAATAATAATAAATAATACATCTGACAACATGGCACACCTCCAAAAATATTACTCAAGAAACTTTAACAGAAACTTAGCTTTGTAACACACAACTTATGCTCAACCTTAAAAAATATATATATTTTTCCCCAAACCCCTCCCCCATGAAAAAAAAACATTTAAAGTTCTGTCTCTTGATAATACAACCATTGAGGTCTGTTCTCATACCATATTATTAGGGTTGTTAGTGGATAATAATCTTAAATTTGAACTAAATATACTAAATTGCATAAGAAAAACTCACTAAAAACTAGGGATGCCTTATTAAGCCAAAAACTTCTATTAATTTAGCATCTTTGTTATATTCTACAGGAACTTCATAGACATTTCTCTAAAATGCGTCTATTTCTTCTTTTTTTTTTGTTTTGTTTTCATATTATGTCTAATTTTGTAGAATTGTTTAAACTGTAGTTGTTTTTTAGTATTGTTTTAAAGACTGTAAAATTATTAATTTTAAAATGTTTTGTAATACTTTGGAGCTTTTCACCCTGGGCATCCACTGAAAATGGTCTCCTACCAAGTTAGACTTTTGTAATAATCAAATGCCAACAAATAAAAAAAAAAAATGTGAACAGATTCTTGTTAAATTTGGAAGCCTGTGACAAAATTTACATTTGCCATTAATAGGAATGCAATACTAGGTCAACTGTATCTCCACCTCCACCAGACCACCTGGAGACAGTAAATGTATCAAATCACATGAACTCTTTGCATCTTTCAACATGTTATTGAAGAAAACAAAATGAAGACAAAGTAATAGGAAATAAAATATCATCAGTGAATATAGAGAAAGAGAGATCAGTCATTACAGATAATACTTTGACTTTGCTGTGCCAAGGCCTACTGTACAATTTATTTAATGATTGCATCCACTGCACCATATCTGGATGAAATAAAAGTAAAAAAAAAAATAAGTGTATTCCACAAGCTATGCTCAGAAATATGTGATAGGTAAACACCTGTGCATCCCTTTTCTTTGCATGTGTGTGAGTAGGAAGGAGAAGAAGTCAGACATTGTAATAAAACCACAAATGGCCAGTGTGACAAACTGAGTAACTGTTGTGGGTGTCTGTAGGGGGTCCTCCATGTGAAATTGGTGTTTGGGGTCTACCTGAACACAGCAAAGCTCTGTGCTAGCTCTATGTCTTGGTCTGTCAAACAAGTATGAGCCGTGCATGGTAGGTGTAGCAGTTCATCGCTGTCATCCCTGACCACAAGACCTGGCTCTGCCAGGAGTTGCACTGTCATGCCCACACCCACGGTCAGATGCAGTGCTGTTACCTGAACATGACTGAGGCCTGCTGGATGAGCTCCCTACATGGGGACACCCAAAAACAGGACCCCATGGCCTGCAATGTCTAAGTGTAGACAGCAGATACACTGATGGAGCAGTAGAACTACTGCTACTATGGAACTGTGATCAGTCATTGCCACGTTGGCTGACAGCAGATGAGGTGGCTGACTATGCCCATGAGGATGCTGCTTCCGTCCCAGCAGACATTCCATCACAGTCACTGTTCATTCTATGACAGACACCCCTTGGTCCATCACAGACAACTTTCATTCCAACATGTCATTCATGTGATCCAGTGAATTGACCACATACTGAAGGCTTCACACATTTCATACTGTGTCACATCCACGGTCTTGTGCATTTGTCTGGATCACCTATGGGAATGTGCCTTTGACACCATGGCAGCCCTAAACATACTTTGAGCGGCACGGGAGATGACACCTGTGCTAGGTGGAGGAGGGACAGCAGGCCCTCTTTGAGCCCCCCCTATCAATGCTCCTGTGTGGTACCTTGCCCACACTTTGGCTACAAACAGACCCAACAGACACTAAAGCCACAGTAGCCATACTTACCTGATCAATGTCCTCGCCCTTCACCTGTCTGATATGCATGGGCTCAGTGGACTAGGTAGACATAGACCTACTGGCTGTGTCTGAAGGAAATGCAGGGGATGGCTATATGTCAACCTCTCTGTCAGATTCAACCTGTGCACCCCCCTGAGTGTGCCTCAGTTTAGCCACCATCATCATCAGAGTCCATGGATCCACTAACATCAGGTGGCATAGGGCCCACACTCCCAATCTCATGATCACCTGTGATAAAAAGCATGAAACACAGGAATACATTAATACCTACAGTACTATAGTGCAATATATAGGTTCATAGGTGCGTACTAGGCTAATGGCCCTATAGCCTTTACAAGCTTAGCCCATAGAGGTGCCTTGCATCATGCCACCTGATGTTAGTTCACAGTGCATCTATCAAGTAAAGCCACTGGAGTGATCCCCGGGGTAAAATTTCTATTTCCCATCCATTCATCAAGTTTTCTCTTGAAGAGGGCCAGTGAGGTGCTCTGCTTAACATGTATGGAAAGTTTATTCCAGACCATGGACAGTCTCTGGGTTATGAGCATGTCTCTCCAGCATGTTCTCTTGATTGTGGTAATGAGGTTGAAGTCTCTGGAGCATGTGGTGTGGATGGATTGGGATTTCTTTAGATGTAGCATTTCTAACAAAGCTGGGTCAGCCATGGCTTTGTATGTCAAACAGAGATCACCTCTTAGTAGACGATATGAGACAGAGAATAGCTGGAGTTTTTTGCATCTGTCCATGTAGAACATGAATTTAAGGCCTAAGATCCTCTTCATGATGTACTTTTGTAGCCTTTCCAGCTGTTGCATGTGTCTATAGAGGTACATGACAAATGGGGCATTATACTCGATGATTGGCCTAATGAGGGAAGAGTAGAGAGAGATGATGACCTCTTTCTTCCTGTATGCAAAACTCTTGGTAATGAGATGTGCTACATAGAAGGACTTTCAGACCACAGCACAATGTGATGGGTGAAGGCGAGGGTGCTGTCAACATGTGTCCCCAGATCTCTTTTAATGCCTTCAGTGTTCAGTGGGCTCCCATTGATGTGGTAATTAGTGGGAACTGAGTATTTCTCAAAGGGAATGACGTCATATTTTTTGGCATTAAGCTTAAGACCATGGTTTCCACATCAGCCATTGGTCTCAGTGAGGCCTTTCTGTAGGATGTCTATATCACTTGGGGAGTTAATAATGGCTTCCAGCTTCCAGTCGACTGCAAACTTGATCAGCCAGAGTCCCTCCATGTTGGCCTTGACTTCTGAAAAGTAAATGCCAAACAGGAGAGGACCCAGGACCAATCCCTGTGGGGCTCCACTCATGACTGGTCGGCAGTTTGACTTGGAGTCTGCTACTTTCACACTATGGGTTCTATCAGTGAGCCAGTTTGCAACTTACCTAGTGATATAGGGGTTGATGCCTTGTTTGTTGAGTTTATCAATAATTCCTGAGTGGGGAATGGTATCAAACAGAGTGGCCAGATCGAAGTAGGCTGTATGAACTACCTTGCCCTCATCCACAGCTCTCGTGACTGACTCAAAGAAGTCAACCAGGTTCAGCAGGCCTGATCTACCCTTCACAAAACCAAACTGCATGGGATCTAGAGTTTGGAGATTCCCTATATCCTTGTTAATTAGGTCCATGATGATGTGCTCCATAGCCTTACATATCAGAATCGTCAGGGTAATGGGGCGATAATTCCTAGCATCGGTAGTCACTCCTCCTTTATGGAGAGGCTGTAGCAGTGCACCATTCAGTAGGGACAAAGCATGAAGAGGCTGTGATTGAACAGGGCATACAGGTATGGTGCAAGGTCAGTTTGTAGTTCATGCAGAACACATGCAGGGATATTGTCAGGTCCCATGGAAGCTGTATTCTCAGCCTTGGACAATGCAGGTTTAACCTGTGCTGCAGTAATGCTGGGTGCCTGACATTCCTCCAGTATTGTGATTGGGCTTTTAAGGGGGGAGAGAGGGGTAAAGTTGGCACTGAGTCTGTCGGCCAGTATGTTGGCAATATCTGTTGGCTCAGTAAAGGAGGTACCATTGTGCAGTAACTCAGAGCAAACCTGAGTATTGCCGTGGAGATTCTTGATATAACTGTAGAAGGTTTTGTGGTTGTTTTTAGTGTCTGCCACATTACTGCCTTCATAGCTGGCTTTAGAGGTTTTGATGAGGGATCTCAACTTTTTGTTGAGGATAATAAGGGAGAGTTTTTCCAGTCTTGGGAATTCACCTTTTTCTGCAACAGTTTCATCCTTCTGTTGTAGACTTTATTAATGGCAGAGGACCACCAGACTGGTTTCTATTTTTTTTGGAGGAGAGTGTATTGGTTCTGTTAGGTATGGCTAGTTCCATGCATGAATGTAGGTGCTCAAACAGTGCATTGGTGTATGATTTGGCAGTCATGCATTGATTTTCCATTGACATGGGTACCTGAGGTTAGCCACGTCTGTTTTTAGGAGCCCAAGCTCAGCTTTGGAGAAGTTTTTCATGGTGGTCAACTTTGCAGGAAGTGTGGATCAGATGTGGATTTCCATGGTAATTAGTTTGTGGTCGGATCCAACCAGGGAGGAACTGACTACTGGTGTAGAGCAACTGCCACCCATGTTAGTAATAACCAGGTCAAGGATGTTGCTTCCTCTAGTGGGGGTAAGAATGAGCTGGTCCAGGGCATTGGAATTGATGAATTCCTGGAAGCGTTGGGCCAGTGTATTGGTGCATGAGTAGTTTTCCCAGTTGATGGAGGGGTAGTTGAAGTTATCTAGTACGAGACTGTTGGGTTGGACCCTAATAGTTTCCAGGGTGCTTAGGAATGTGGAGTGAGAGTCTTTGGACATGGTTGGAGACCTATAGCAGGCTACAACCTGAATCACCATCTTAGCCAGTATTAGTTGTACCTGAAGTATCTCAGATGCGTTATGCTGGGCTACGAGTCTGGAGGTGTGCATATCCTCTATGAATATGGAGACACCATCACCTTTGGAGCTTCGGTCCATGTTCTGGGGCCAAAAGGTGTGGAATGAATTATAGCCTGGTAGCGCAGGGGTGCTTTCTGCTACTTTAAACCAGGTCTTCGTTACAGCACAAATGTCGATGTTCTCCATTTTGAGGAGTGCTTTGAGCAAGTGCATCTTGAGACTTAGACTTCTGGTGTTGAGCAGCATGACTTATAGCTGTTACAGTGGTAATTTGGTCTTTGGAACATCACCTAAAAAATTCACTATAGGGGGGGCAAGAGCCTTAGCCAGTATCCAAAAACTCAGGAGTGACAGATGCAGGCCATCTTTGGCAAAGCATTGAGGTCTGTCAATCATGTCATCCCAAGCAGACAGATACTGGATCCCCTAAGAATGACACCAAAAACTTAGGTAATTGTTGAAGTCAATCATTTTCTGCTTGTATACATACTAGCAGTGCTGCCACTATTATAGACTGTAGAGCAATACACACAACAGGATTGAGCTCAAAATCACAAACTACAATATTTCTTTCAATTGCTCAGCACTACTGACATAAACATATTTAGCTTTACATCTGCAGGAGACATACTGGTCTTTATTCCAGACAGTCCAGGATGCTAAGCAAGAGGTAAGGGTAGCATCATCACAACTAACAGTAACACGGGGGTTAATGCATGTACCCCTCTATGTGTGCATTCACGATATTTTGAACAAGAATGTGGCTGACAACTCTAAAGTAAAGCTTATAATTGTACCAATCTTTAATCCCCCAAAAACAATTTGTTGATAGAGAATTAACCTATTAATTTCAAATTGTTTTACTATACAACAGTATTCAATTGGTGACATATCAAAGCTTACCTGGAAGATCCTCCTGCAATGTGATTGCTGTCTCGGAGAGTGGTGTGCCCACATCCAGCACATGCTGTACTGCACTCTCCTGGGAGCTGTCTGGATCTCTCAGATAGGCCAGGAGCTCTTCATTAGGTGTTAGTGGTAGTTCCCTAACAGGCCCTACACTGGTATCCATTTGGTTATGAAACACTGCAGCTGCTCACCTCCTTGCAGATGGTATCATGTCAGTGGCCCTGTGGTGCAACTGTTCATATGTTCTGCCATGGCCACCCATGGCACTGACATCATAAACAGTCTGCTGCCATATTCGAATCCTATGGACCATATGTCCCCATCCCCTTTCCAGGAGAAAAGCAATATATGTTGCCAAAACACATCGACTATGACTTGATTTTCAGCATCAGTAAAGGGGGATCTCCGTGGATTGACACACCTGAGTGCTATACTTGTAGGTGTCCTAAAAGACAACAGAAGTATAATGCACATAAGTATCACATCATTACAAAATAACTGTTTCCAGATAAAACAGAAAAGGTAGTCAGTCAGTATTTGTTGCCAAAATCCAACAACTATCATTTTTTTGCTGAAACCCATTGACTATTACTTCATTTTCAGCATCAGTGAAGGAGGGGGTCTCCATGGTTTGTCACACCTTGGTGACATACTTGTAGGTGCCCTAAAAGACAACAGATGTATAATGTACAATCACATAACTACAAAATAACTGTTTCCAGATAATACAGAAAAGGTAGCCAGTCAGTATTACCCATTGATGAAACATAAAACAGTCTAGAGATGTGAAATATTAACAACAGGCAGGAGGCAAAGCAAGGAGAGTAACAAGAGCAGCATATCCTTGTTTGTGCCATAACAGTAAGTCACCTTTGCCCCCCAAAAGAACAGTCCATTCTTGTGTGTGCCATAACAGTAACTGACCTTTGCTCAATCCAAAAGGACAGTCTATGCATTTATATGTCATAACAGTAACTTAGCTTTATCCCCCCCCCAACAGAACAGTTGTACCCTTGTATGTGCCATAACAGTAAATCAACTTTGGTCCCCCATAATAGCGCAGTATATGCTTGTTTGTTCCATCCAACTTGCTCTTTAGTTGCTTGCAAATGTATATTATATTACTGCCAGTTAATATCCTAAGACATTTTAAGGGCAATAATATAGCATAGATTATTGACTGCGTGTCTCAGAATACTGGGCTGATAACTGATGAATGACCAGGAAACACAGAAAGGCAAGACAGAGCTGCCTGTATGCAAGCAATAATCATAACAGGTTGTGTGATCACTAAGTGGACTACATCCAAATATAATAACAAATAGGTTCTAACCATCTGAAAATCAAACCCTGAATCATGTGTGTGTGTGTGTGTGTGTGTGTGTGTGTGTGTGTGTGTGTGTGTGTGTGTGTGTGTGTGTCTGTCTGTGTGTGTAAGGAAAATATCTAACCATTGTGTCAAAATCCCTCTGGTGGTTTATGGTTTGATTCAGTGCCCATTCTATTGCAGTTTTACCTCCTCTTATATTGCCTGTGTGTACTGCTTGCATCAGATAGAGTCAGCCCTGAACTAAAACTGTGTCAATTGGTGCATTTGTAAGTGAAATCCTGAACCTAGAGTGTGTTCTTTAATAATATTATGGCATATGCTTGTATATCATCACTTGTTACAGTAAGCAAGTAAAAGGTGGGACATTTCTACAAACATTACCATAATGTGACAAGAGAGACTTATTGACTTATATGTGTCTGTTAGTAAGTCGTAGGCCTTAGGCATCAAAGTTTCATACAGTCATACCTCTTAATAGTACTGATGACCACTGTGTGCCCTCAGTTTAGCAACATACAAAGTAACACTGCAGTTTCTGACTTCACAACCCTCACAAGATCAAATGACAGGCAGGATGCAAAACAAGGAGAGTGATAAGAGCAACATATCCTTGTTTGTGCCATAACAGTAACTCAACTTTGCTGCACCCCCACAAAAGAACAGTCCATTCTTATTTGTGCCATAACAGTAACTCACCTTGCTCTCCTCAAAAGGACAGTCTATGCTTATATGTGCCATAACAGTAACTCAAATTTTTCCTCCCTCAGCACTACAGTGTACCCTTCTATGTGCCGTAACAGTATTTCACCTTTGCCACCACCCAAAAGAACAGTCCATTTGTGTTTGTGCCATAAAAGAAACTCACCTTTGCTCTCCACAAAACAACTGTCTGTACTTGTATGTGCCATAACCATTTGCCCACCATCTGTACTTGTATGTGCCATAACCCTTTGCCCCCCCACAAAAGAGCAGTCTATGCTTGTTTGTGCCATACAACCTGTCATTCAGTTGTTGGCAAATATATACCATATTATTGCCAGTTATTATCCTCACACATTTTAAGGGCAATGATATAGCATGGCTTACAGACTGCATGTCTTTGAGTACTGGACAGTTAACTGATGAATGATCAGGAAACACAGAAAGGTAAGACAGAGCTGTACATTTGGAAGTGATAATCATAACAGATTGTGTGATCTCTATATGCAGTATATCCAAATATAATAAATGTGAAAATAAGAGTTTATAGTTTGATATCAGTGCACATTCTATTGCAGTTGGTTGTGTTAAGAATGATGTCACTTCTTTGCTGCAAAGCTGTTTGTGTAGCAAAGAGGGATAAGGCAACCTTCATGTCTTCTGAAAGTTCTTTGGAGTGAAAGTTGAAATCCAAACCTATGTAGAAATATATCATGTGTACTAACATTTTTTTTACTGTCTATGCCAGAGAATGTTTTCCTCATTTAAACTATTTCTCACACTTTTTTGCTACTGTTTGCATGAAAATAGTAAAAAAAAATTAGAGACAGCTGTATTTAAAACCAGTGCCATCTGACCCCCCCCCCAAAAAAAAAAAGGGATATATCAGTGAATTAACATCTGGTGCAACAGAATCAGTTAACTAGCAAGTGTATTCCAGAGGTAGATGTACATGTAACACTATGTAAGTCTTAACTGACACACCCACTCTTTGTAAGTCTAACCTGACACACCCACCTGATAAGGTAAGCAAACCCAGTTTCCATCCCATAAATGCAAACACTGAGGGAGTTCCTACATGACTTGTACAGCCCTACACAGATCCAACTTTTTTGTGATTCAGCAGTTCTTATGAGTTAATCTCTCATTTGCATATTCACAATGTTGACAGCCCTGAATGTACACAGTTAGCAGCCATGTAGCTGGGGAAACTGAAGGAGAGCCAAATGTTGAACACAGAAAGGAGGGTATTACATTTGTTCCTATTTTGAGCCTTTGATCTCAAGCATACCTTTCAAATGTACAGATTTTTGCAGAATGTCCAGTTTTTGTCTCATATTTTAGGTCTGTTCCTCACAGACATTTTTTTTCATGTTTTTTTTATTTACTTTTTTTTTGCAAAAATTACTGGGATGATCTGAGGATTAACTCCCTAAATAATTACATGGCATTTGAGTTTCAGACTTCATAACCTTCAGAAAAAGCTTTCTAGCACACATCCTGTTATTCTAGCAACTTTTGAAATTAATAAGAGCTTGTGTTATGAGGCTGAGAGGTATCTTGTCACAGATTGAGGTAAGCAAACGTGTTTACTGCTGCTGCTAAACTCAATTTTCTAACTTTGTAAGAGCAATATTTTAAAAGTGTTCCTATTTCCTGCCCTTTGTCCCCACATTATTGATGGCTTTGTCTAGATATCTTGCTCTAAGAGGGTGAGAGGCAAACCGTGTAGACTAGTTCCATGGCTGTATTTGAAAAGTTTTTGAATGTAGACAGAACACCAGCATGGAGTCTACATGGTTGCCTTTTCTGTTACTGAATTGATCCATGGTGTCTCCTGGTTTCATTAGCATGCTATTTGACTGCATTTGTAGCTGATTAGCATGCTATGGTGTTTAACTGGTGTCCGCAGGCATGCACACCTCTACACAGAGCTTACTGAATCCAAATAATTTCATAGCCATTTTCACATCACACCGCAATGTGAATATGGTCAAAAATGATTGTTTTAGCTCTATTGAATCCCCCATAAATTATGTGGGGGCAATAAACTGTTCAGTGGAATGTGTGTAAAATGGAAAAAGAACAACAGTAGTTTGTTGAGTGTTCTAGAAACAGACATGCATTCAAAACCAAAGATGTTTCAGAGTGCTATTGAACTGCAGTTAGTGAAGATTATGCAGGCTAAACATGAATGTAGTTCATTCAGAGACTGCCAAAGTTAATGTGCGATGGTTATAAAGCTATGAATGACAGCTAATTTAGAATTGTGCAAATAAGTTATGCCTTAAAGTGCAATATATAATGAACAAGTATACATCTAAACAGCTGTGTTTAAATTGTAAACTCTGGAAATCTTCATGTATGCCACTCATATTCTGGGTGCAAACTAATGCCATTAAATAAAGTTTGGTTGAGCTGTATGTCAAAACAAAAAATAAAATCCGCAGGCTAGCACAAATGAAATAGCAACATGTGTTTGGAGGAGGTACCTATGCAACTTTCAACTTGATAAAGAGAGTCTATGCCATCCTCAGGGAAAATTGCTTCATTTATTCAAGTGTGAATGATAAAATGTTGTCTATAGACAAATGCAGTATTTTGTCTACTGTAGATATACAGATACTGACTATCATACTCTGCAGTGAGAATGTGGAAGAGGGAGGTCAACGCATTTGTGTTGTCAGCCTTATCATATGACTGATCAATGCAGAGGCAAATATAGCATAAAGGCAGTTTAAAGTAGTGACCAAAGTACATATATAGAAATGAGTGTGTATGTAGAGTTCTACTCCCTTACAAGTTGCTGAGCTAAGAATGCAGAAATATATGTGGGCAATTTATACTTCAGTATGGAAACAACAATAACAGACTGTAGAGTCAATGGTAAGGAATGAATGTGAAGCTCTTAAAAAAAAACTACACTGATTTACATAAAGGGCTATGGCACTTGCAGGAAAAATCATCACATAAAGTTAGTAGCAGAAGTAACTTCTGTTATTTGATTGACATTGAGAGTCCCTTTTGCACTAAAAACAAAATCTGTGAAGAGTTAATATGCTTGCAGTCATTAGAAGTCATACTTAAGCACAGCCTATATAGTGGTCAAGCAAGATAATGTCAGAATTTGTACTGTACAACAAGATCTCATCTAATTTGTCAGGATGGAACATACTTTGTAGCCAACAGAAAAAGTGATTATTATCAGCAATGTCATGTTCTTTACATCGCAATATCTTTGGTAGCAATTACTGACAGTTAGTCTGATGTTAACCCTTAAAAAAGAATTCAGTAATAATATTAATTTCCTTCATGAATTCTGATCTATTGAGCACATCAGGATGCTCTGATAAACTGTCCCCTTACAACATTATATTTCCTCTAACAAGGTGAAGACTGTCAAAATGCAAATAATCATTAAAGAATGCTGATTTTTCTGTAAAGAGCATTTACAAATTTCTTGTTAAAAGGACTAAGGTTATAAATTTATCTACTCAACAAAACATCCTTTGAATCATATATAAAACAAGTGGTACTGCAAATTTGCTAGCAATGTTGGATCTCTCCTGAAGTTGTTGCTATGAGGCACAATTGTTTTAAACCTATTTTAACTGGGGAGTTTACCACGTAAGTTGAATTCAGGCAATCCCTCCAAATTCAAGAGAGATTTTGAAGTTCCCACGAGTATAAAGAAAAAAAACATATTAGAAATATTGTTTCTAATAACAGAAAGTTTGTCTAAAGGAGCCATGAGGTAGTTGGTATAACTGGAGAATGATGACTGTTTTGCTAACAAAATGCATACAAGTGACATTTTTTTTGTTTTACTCCTGAAAATTATTAACAAACTTAATGGTACCTTTCCTTGCAGATTTTGTAAATAGTGTCATTTAACTGATTGTTGACCCATGATGAGTCAAACTCATTTGAAAAAAAAAAAACTTTGGAGTATCTAGATATATAAGCAATCGGACAGGTGTTATTTATATTGCTAAATGTGTATCACATGAGGGCTTCTACAAAAGGTAAAACCAAAAGTAAAATTTCACAGAGGACAAATCAACACATTCTATCAAGAGGAAAGATGCAGATAATACATCTTTCAAACTCAGTTAAAATGTAATCATTTACCAAATGTATTTTTTGTGATTGATCACTAAGATCCTTCTGTAAGGGGATGGGATCTGAATAATTTATTTGAAATTAAAAAATGTGTTTCCACTTTCTTGTTCAAAACTAACAGGCCACCTACAATAAATGGAATGATAAATATTAAATGTTATTTAAAGACTTTAAGCAAACATTTAATCTATCATGTTATGTCAGTTTCAAACATTTTTGCAATTTTTTATTTAAGTTTAATTAGTGTATAATTATGTGACTGCTATTATTTAATTGTGCATTGGATGAAAGTTTTCTAGCTACAATGAAGTTTCTAATTGATTTGGAATGAAAGTGCTAAGTTAATAAAGCATTTCTTTCTCTCTACTTAAAAATATTAGTTTTGTCCTTAATTTGCAACATTTTGCTGTTTTTAACTATAAAAAGGAGACAGAGGTATCTTCATCTGCCACTAGGTCCTAATGAACTACCCCAGATAGCTGAAGCATTAAAATGCCATTGCTAGTATTCCCTGGTGGCTAATAGTCACCTACCCTTCATCCCCATAGTAATAAAGTACTTTTATGTGACAGGAATTGTATTCCCTGATGGTTAGTTGTCCCTCCATCCCAGATCCTCATAGTGTTAAAGTGGCAAAATGGTACAGGAGTAGTATTCCCTGATGGACAGTGGTCCATTTACGTATTGTTGTCGATTGTGCTCTTTAAGTCTAGAAGTGTGTTGAGGTATGACAGCTACCCCAGCTCACTTTTATGCACAGAAACACACACACACACACACACACACACACACACACACACACACACACACACACACACACACACACACACACACCCCTGCCCTACTCCCTCTCTACTCTTTTATGCTGTATCCCAGGTAAACACATAGACACAATCAGACATGCAGCCCTTCACATGCAGTCACTCATACACGTCACAGTCCTACCTTACAGCTAAATTCCCCAGTATGTACCTCTTCCATGATGGTTGTGCAGGGCCTTTTGGTCATGTTCAGTACCATGACATGATAGCTGCGGCTGTGCTGATCTCCACATTGAGCAATTTCGGGAACTGCTTATCCCATAGATGCCTTCCTGTAGGCTGTTCTGGTTGAGAGATCACATGGGTAATTACCATATGCCTCTTCCCCTGGATTGCAGCATTTGCATGTATTATGGCCTCAGAGAGAGCCTGATGCTGTGCTGCATATTTTTATGCTGGAGGACCTTGTTATGATTGTTTCTGAATTTAAAACATTTACTGCAACAGGCATGTGAGCTGTAAACATCATAATAACCTTTATGAATTCCACCCCCCACAAACTGACTCCTCTAAGTTGGGTTTATAAACCAGTGAACCCACCTGTTCATCAAACATATTTTTAAAAACTGTTAATTTTTCAGACTTATTTATATAAAGAGGTAGTTATGTTCTGTGTTATATATGATCCTGGCATTCTAATTTTATATATTTTAACAATAAACAAGCAGTTGTATTTTGGGATGTTAGTGCTTTAATTTGTTTCTAAATTTTATATTACTTACAATATTTCAGTTCTATATAGATTGCATGTCCAAATACATATTCCATAAAAATAATGATAATGAATTGTAAAAAGACTAGATTATCTTGTTTCGTATACAAAGTGTCATAGTTTTATTTATTTATTTATTTATTTATTTGTGAAGTTTCTCTGAATGGATTCTAGTTTATTTAACTGGCCTTTAGTATATGTGCAAAAGGCTTGTCTTATATAGCCCTATATTTTCATTTCCTAGGGAAACAGTTTTAAATAATAGTCTTAGCTATGTCATTGCTTTAGTCAGTATTTGATTAACATGTTTAGAAAATGACCTGTTATAAGTCATTAATATGTCTAATTCTTTGCACTGTAATACTTTTGTCAGTTGAACATCTTGTAATATTACAAGTTTTGGCATCTTTTTTTACCAGAGTGCATAATATTACACTTGTTTAAACTAAATTTAATACTGAGTTCTAGAGCCATTTTATTTCTGCTCAGTAGTTGCTGATATCAGTAAAGTTATTTGAAGATGTAATTATAAAACCATGTTTATAATCATCTGCATACTTGCTCAGTTAACATTTATTACATTTTGGAATTGCAGCAAAGACTATATTAAATAATAGTGGACCATGGACCATTCCCAATGAAACACTATCTATGACTAGTAAAGGATCTGAAGAGTGTTGGTATAACAGCATAAATTGTGTTTTACCTGTTTACCTAACAATTATCCAGGGTGTCAAGTATGGATTATATTTATCCTTAATCAAGTGTTTTGTGTGGCAAGATAGCAAGTCTAGGAATAATACTCTTGTTGTTATTCCTTGATCTAGTATTGTTATCGGCTTATGAAGTTCAATTAACTTACATAATCTAGATCTTCCTTTGGTAAAACCATACTGGCTAATATTATATAAGTGAATTCTATCTTATTATGTTCCATTAGCTCTAGTATACAACTCTCAAAAAATCTTTTACAGAAAGTAACTAAATTCTCTAGTCTGTTGTTATTCACATCTATTGTTTTCACCTTTTTTGTATTAGTGTTAAGCTTGATTTTTTTACCCCAAGATCTTGGGACCATTTAGGTTTCCAGTAGCAAATTAAATATATTTGTCATTATAATTATTGATTCCTTTGCTAGGTTTAGTAATAAAATAGAACTTATTTGATTTAGCCCAACTGATGCATTTTGCTATGACTTCTTTAATCATTTTTCTACACTTTCTTGTGTTATCACTGGACATGTATAGGTTCATAGGTTCATAGGTTCATACTAGGCTATCTGCCCTAGGGCATTTATAAGCCTAGCCAGAATGTGTTTGGCTTTCGCCACCCATTTTAAATTTATTTTGCTATGCCCCTTTTCGAGGTTAGTATACTGTGCCTCTGTCTAACAGTGACACAGAAGGGATACCCGGGGTAAACCTACGATCTCCCATCTACTCATCAAGATTCCTCTTGAAGAGAGTCAATGAGGGACTCTGCCTAACCTGGACTGGGATTTTATTCCAGAGTGAAGGGAGCCTCTGGGTTATGAATCTGTCCCTCCAGCATGTCCTATTTATTTCAGTGCTGAGGTTCAAGTCTCTCAAGCGTGTAGCTCGATGGGATTTGGATTTTCTGAGGTGCAGCATGTCCATTAATTCCGTGTTGGACATGGCTTTATACGTCAGGCACAGATCGCCTCTGAACAGGCGGTATGCCACTGAGTAGAGCTGGAGTTTCTTTAACCGGGCAGCATATGGCATCTGTTTGAGTCCTTTGATCCTCTTGGTGAGGTACTTTTGGGGTCTTTCCAGTTGCTGCAGGTGTCTGGTAAGGTACATCCCAAAAGAGGCATTGTACTCAATTATGGGCCTGATGAGGGATGAGTAAAGAGGCACGATGACCTCCCCTGATCTAGATGTGAATCCCTTCATGATTAGGTGGGCTATATAAAATGTTTTTCTAACCACTTTGGCTACGTGGTTGTCAAATGAGAGATTGCTATCAACTTGGGTCCCCAGGTCCCTAATTACTTCTTCTGTACTTAATGGATTACCACCTATGTGGTAATTTGTGGGCACTTTGTTTTTGCCAAAGGGGATGACTATACTCTTTTTGGCATTTAGTTTGAGGCCATGGCTCTGGCACCAGTTGTCTGTTTCTATGAGGCCCTTTTGGAGGATGCTTGTGTTGGCTGGAGAGTCGATTATGGTTCCCAGTTTGCAGTCATCTGCGAACTTGGTCAGCCACAGTCCTTCCGTGTTGGCCTGTACCTCCGAGAAATATATACCGAACAAGAGAGGTCCCAGGACTGAGCCTTGTGGTACACCACTTGTAACTGGTTTGGAGTCTGACATGGCTCCAGCAATTCTAACCATGTGGGTTCTGTCCTTGAGCCAGTTTGCAATCCATCTAGTGACATAGGGGGTTATATTTAAGCTGGTGAGCTTATCTATAATGCCCGAGTGGGGTATTGTATCGAAGGCTTTTATGTTGATATACATCTGAAATAGGTATGCAGTCCACTCAGTCTGTTGCTTACTATAATGATGACATGTTTATAAATACATTTGGTAAAATACTAGGGTCAAATATGGCATAATATTTCCATTTATTTCAAGGATTACTAATGGATTGCTAAATTTCTTTTGGGAATTTTGGGAATATATATACCTATAATAAACTTTTTTTATTAGTGGTGTCAGTTATGTAATTTATGTCATATTTTTTCCTGTTTAATTTTAAACTGAAGTTCTTTAGCAATTGTATTCATATTTGTTCTTTTTGGGTATTCATTAGAGTTATGGAAAAGTCTCTTCTTTCTAAATGAGGTTGGAGTACACTTTACTCGATCAGTAAGGAAATGTATAACTTTTGTGTTTATTATTAACAACTGTTGACTTAATTCCCTTATGTAATATTCTGTCTAAAATAATTAACCATAACCATTATCACTAATTATATCACAGCAATATACACTACTTTATCTTCCATAATTATATTATAATCAGGTCTAACATAATTATATATCTTGTTTGTTCTTAAAAAGATTTTCATACTTACATATTGGACTTTCCTAAAGGCGTACTGATTTTAATAACACTAGTTATTGTATTTACACCCTTTATTACAACTAAATCTAATACAATATCCTTCATTGTATTTTCCTCAAATTATTGGGTGAACCCATTAAATATTAACATATATATACAATTTCATGTGTTGCAGTTATTTGCCCAGGATTCATGAAGCTTGCGCCAGGTGCAGGCATAGCATAGGTAGTATAACACTAAATATGGCCATCGAGCGATTCAGGTAGGATCCAATTCCACATGCACTACCGGCATATGCCAGAACTGCGCAGCCCTCATCTTAGGTATGCTAATCACCCCATGCGCAGTGCCGCACCATGCAAATGAAGGTAAATAGTGATTCATGAAGTGGTACAGGCGTAGTGTAAGCCCACGGAAATATAAACCAAAAAACACGGTTTACATTTTCCCAAACAGAACATTGGAGCTATGGAAGTGGACCAGACTCATGTATTACAAAGTTAACATATGCCAATGGCTAAATACACAGCCAATGGCATAAGAAAAGATGCACAACACCTAAAAAAACATTTAATGTCATGTCCACTGTAAAGCAAAGTACAACCGCAGGGCATGTGTGCACAAACTGGAACACAAAGAAAATATATATAAAATTGCAATGTAATACAAATCAGGATTTCACCATAATACGCAATGGTATGCATGGTACACCACAACCAAGCTGCAAGGGTTGCTAAGAGTCTGTGACAGTGTTTGGCGCAGTAACTATGAAGTAGTAGTCAATGCCATGCAAATGATGCAGGTAATACTGAATCGCAAACGTCCCGCCAGATTAAGGATGTACCATACGGCGCAGCACTATAACACCAAGGAGTGGCTCAGAGGTATACATGACATCAGCAGTGGGGTGTGCCACCATAGCTGTAAGCACATTGGAGCAATGCAAATCTGGCCTAGCCGTTGCTAAGCAAAGCTGCAGGACAGGGGTGGGGAGGTAGGTATTGAATCGTTTAGCTGAGAGCACACATGGTGCCCGAAAGCGCATATGTACAGGGATAAAAACGTGCCCGAAACCCGGTAAGCGGATGCACACACTGCGAACCATAGCACAAACAGGAAGGTTAGGGGAAGAAAAGAAGGAAATGCCGCAGTAGGGTAATTGGAGTACAACTGAGCAATTAACACCTATTAACTCACAGCGGGCAATCGACGGCAGCTGACAAGTCTGCTCACAGAAACCTGCAAAACAGAATAGGGGAGGCATCGGATTGCAAAGAAAGGAGAACTGTCATAGCAGACCAAAGCAAACCTACAGTAGACAGGCAATAGAACACATTACGCCAGATAAGTCAGGTCTTGGAAAGTACAAATGAAAGCAGGCTGCTGGATGCATGCCAGAAAATTTTAGGTGAAACGTGAAGAAATGTAAAGGGAAGGGCAAGAGGTAATCCACGGCAGCCAAATGTAATTCAACACCAAAGTCACCATAATAGTAGTCCCTGTAGTTAAACACATAAGATACCCTGTAGCTACGATCGTACATACACACCCTATGACATCATCTGTGTTCACAGCACAATAGTAGAAAGTGTAAAAGCACCCTACACACACCTGTGTATTCCCAAACACTGCACCATAGGTGTAAACACATGGGGAACTTTTAAAATGTACATGTTGGGAGCTGCCATAGCTGTGATTCATCACCATGTGTTAGAGACTGACGGTGTTGTGGAGGATGATGCTGACAACCACCGCAGGCCACAGAGGAGGAGAAGAGTGTTCAGACCAAGGGTAACCTACCAGGGGCTACATGATCTGGAGATAGTAGAGTATTACAGGGTGGACAGGGACATCTTACAGCAAATAGTTGAGCTGTGCCGGCCACGCCTGAGAACCAGAAACAACAGAGGGGAACCCATCCCAGTGGACACGAAGGTATGTGTAAGCTTGTGAATACTAGTCACAGGTACCTTTCAAAGGCCAACTGGAGATATAATGGGGATCTCACAGGCATCAGCATCCAGGGTACTACACCAGTTCCTGGATGCCATGTTACCACATGCCAATGAGCATATATACTTCCCCCGAACTCAGGATGAGTTGGCCAGTAATATGCGTTACTTCCACCATGTGGCTCACTACCCGGAGGTACTGGGTGCGATAGACTGCACTCACAAACATATCAAGTCACCACACGGTGAGCATGGTAGGCACTACATAAACCGCAAGGGATTCCACTCCATCAACTGCCAGGTCGTGTGCAATGCCCAGGGCATTATCACGGATGTGTGTGCTGGCAGCCCTGGAAGCTACCATGACTCACATATCTGGCATGCCTTACAGCTGTATCTGGTATTTGTCAGGGGGGAAATCCCACATGGCCACCTTGTGCGGGATGCTGGCTATGCACTGGAGCTGTGGATGATGAGTCCCGTCAGAAATGCACACACAACCATGCAAGAACTCCATAATGAGGCACATGCACAAACCAGAATCATCATAGAGCGTGTGTTCGGGATGCTGAAATCACGGTTCCGTTGCTTGGACACATCTGGTGGAGCCTTGCAGTACTCTTCAGGCACATGTGCCCACATCTTCATAGTATGTGCCATGCTGCATAACATGATCCTGCGGAAACAGCTCCAGCAGGGATAAAATGAAGTCCCTCATAGCCCACCGCAATTGCCAAGGCCATCACAGGTGCAGAGGGATTCAGACCACGAACACCCTGTGCCAGCCCCAGTAGGTAGACGGAGGCATGCCCAATATGCCTATGCCTTGGCAAAGAGGGAACCTATAGCACATACTCTGACAGTGTAGGCCCCTATGGACTGACACACCTCTCCACCTGCACACACAGTAAAATGGATGACACACACACACGACCACCTGTAAATTGTAATGTATAGGTGGCCCACTGTGTGAATCCTACATAGGCAGCCTTCAAACATTGTGCACACAACAGCTATTGGAACAAGGAATGTCAACACCTGTACAGTACATGCGCCTATCAGCAGATGTTGGTGCTGTGTGTACAGGTTCCTAGGTACATCGGTAGGTACACGCCCAATTGTCAGAGGCCATACACCAAATGAGGCAAACAGTGTCTGCTGTCTCCACAACATTGAGTAACCAACTGTCGCTCAGTGGAGCAGAGGCAATCATGGGATCACATGTGTGTAAGCACAGTTCTGCACACACTCTGCATGGATTCCCTGCTGCGTTAATGAGGGGCTCCACATAATGTAATCATGGATGTTGTGTCAAGGCATGGGGTGTACCCATGGCAGGTATTCATCACCCCAGCATGCTCCACCTACGTTCGTTCGAAGGTGTAGCACATTATCATGTGTGGCTCACTGTGATATACATACCCAATGCTGGAGCACATCCAGTAAACATCACATGGACATACCAGTAATTGGACTCATCCATATGTAAACTAACTGAGTTACCCATGTGAGTGCAGTATGGAGTAACAGCCGTAGTATACTCCACATACAAAATGCCATGACACGTGTACAAATCCCAGATGGCCAAGTGGTAAATGCAGTGACCGTCGTGCATGTTCCCGGTCCCACGTCCTGCAAGAGATGTAACGTAATCCCGAAGGCACGAATAATGCATGTCGGATGCAGGTCATCAGATCATGTTTAGCACACGTTAGCGGGAATATGCGTTGCCCAGTGCTGGTAAGCGTCGTTTAAATATGAGTATATGGATATGAGCGAAACAGGGCCAAAC